>NC_084801.1:137252212-137553135 GCF_963169125.1 Humulus lupulus | reverse complement strand
CTACCCAAAAGACCAAGCCAAATCCTTAACCCAAATCAAAATCCAACCTGTTGACCCTCGATTTGGCCAGTGACATGGAGTCAAATAAACAATAAAGAACAAAAGGAAAACGAGAAGAGAATCCAATGGAAAACAAATGACACAAATGATTTATAGGGGTTCAACCCCAACTAGATGGTAATGACCTATGTCCACTTAGTATTCTTATTGATATTGAATCTCAATATTGTGATCAATGAACTAGGGTTCACGAGTTTCACAAGCCTTGAGAGGATTACAATTTCTATGGATAATCACACTGTGCTCTTTTCTCCTAATACCAAGATCAAAAATTCAAAAGTCCCTCCCTTGAGCACTTTGATTCCTATTTATAGGCTCAAGAAGGTTACATCGGCCAACGGGCCTTAATTACAATTAAGATTTGTGTATCAAGGTAATAAAAAGAAAAAATATAATAAATATACTTATTACAAGATTGTGTATCCCAAAGGAAGTAAATGAAATTATGCGACTAGGTTGGTCGCACCTAATCACGAGATTTGACGAATCAATAATTGTCTGGTCGATGGTCGAACATGATCCATCCACTCGAAACTGCCACATGCCAGCCACGTGTAAGAAAATCTTGCCACGTCATCAGGAGCCGTTTTGGGTAAACATTTGCCCCCCAAGTTTATTTTACTGCGACCAGCATAAAGTAAACTTAAGAGACCGCCTTTTCGTATGCCCTATCAAATTTGTCAGAGCCGCCCATGCCTTCTCGAAAAAGGCAACCAATCATGTCTTTGCAGTTTCCCAAAAGTGGTCTGACGGCTATTACACTTACTATGCCTTGGAAAGTTACCCCTAATGATTACCTTGGTAATTGCTCCTCAATTAATATAAATAACCCCCCAGAACCATTTTTCACTTTTTACATTTCTTTCTCCTCAAGAACATCGAAGAACAAGGCGTAAAAAACTCAGAAACTCAGACAACCTTCACGATTTTACGGAGCTTCTGCCCAGGCATTCGACTTAGCGTTTTAGAAATTTACTCCAACCTATATAAAAGTAAGTTTCTCAAACCTTCCAGTCACTGAGATGCCATGCCATATTTGTTTCATATCTGTTGCTCTTGAATGTTCTTGACTGTTTTTGAAAAAAAAATTGTTTCGGGGTAAAAAAGGCACGCAGATGTTAGCCTAATATGGTAGGAAAATAACACTTTGCAGGGGTTATGAATTAGTTTGGTAGTTAGGATTATTAACTTAGGGCGTAAAATCGAAGTAAAAATTCAATTTTTAAGCTTGTAGAAAAAACTGGGTTTTTCCCGCCCCATCAGAGTCGAAAAGTTTTTTTTGAAAAACTTTTCACTTCTGTTGTTTAATCCATTTACAAGATTTCTGTGTTTTTGCTAGAATGCTACTGGTTGTATAAAAGCTTAACTTTTATACACGAGCAACATTATTCCAACTTTCACACTTCGTGGTCTTTTGGTCGTTGATTCTCATCTCCCCTTCTCTGCTCGCAGATTTTCATGCATAATCTGTGGGGAGGTGAGAGGCCAATTGACGACGACCTGCTAGCTCAACTGCTCGAAGATGAAGAACAGCCATCGTTGCTAATCTGAGAAATTCCTTTCTCTCGCAACCCTTCAGATAATCCTTCGACCAGACCGCAAAACATGGGCCAAGTAAAAGCCACTGCCCAAAAGAAAAAGCAAACAAACACTCCTGCCAAACAGCCTGCTCCTCAGGTTGAAATTCGCTCGACCAGACCTCCACTCGAAAACACATCCCAACCAGAAATCCAAACAAAGGCCCAACTCTGGGACATCCTTCGACCAGAGGTCGAATGGTACCTAGCAACATCACTGTTAGGATGGTAGGGAACTATCTCAAAAAGTACGGACTTTCTGGGATAACCCTAACTAAACCTTCCATCGACCAGCGAGCAAACTTGCTTGGGGACGCCTACAGCGCCTGGTCAAGATTCCATATTGAGGCAGGGGAAACCTTGCCTCTTCATCCATTTTCCAGGGGGTGGCCAACTATTTCGAGGTCACCCCCTTCCAAATCACCCCAAACATATATAGAGTGCTTTCTGCTCTACAGCCACAAGATATATCATGTACAGCCACAAGAAGTGGCCTGTGCCTACAACGCATGAGATCAATTACCTATTTGATCTCAAGTCCAACCCCAATCACAACAACACGGGGTTTTTTCATTTTTTTCATCAGGAATCTGCTCGTACTTTCCTGAGTGAGACCACCTACAAGTCCAATGTAGGAAAGTACTTCCAGGAGTACTGTTTAACCACCGACCTGGTTGCCAACACCTTGGCCTTCACTGAAGGAGGTAAATTCTTTATTCTCTCATCGCTTAAATTCCTTTACCTTTCTTGCGCGTTTCTTAGAACTTTTATGCCATTCACGTCCATGGCATCGACCAGCTCCTACTCCAGATATGGAAATACGAGCAGCATCTTTGGCCAGCATGACCGACGTAGAAAAAAGGGTCAAAGAGCTGGTTATAGAGGCCAATCTAAGGTTGATTGGTCTTCTGGCACCTCACCAGGATGTGAGGGAGTCAACGGTGGGGAGTGCTACTGGTGGAGAAGTTCTCGAGCAGCACCACGATGTGTCACAACCTCCGAGGAGGGGGACTGGGGTGACAATCAGGGAACCCTCCAGCACCACACGAGCAGCCGCTCCCCCTGCTCCTTTGGGAAAGGGCAAAAAGAAAGTTTCCGAACACCCTGCACCCATTAATGAATCTTCAGATGAGAACGGTACTGACCTTTCACTCTTAGATAATTTGCCAATTCCCTGTCATTTATTTGACGGGGATTGCAACTTTAAATACACCCCTATTTTAAATTCATATTTCTTCAAGCCAGAGAGTGAGTGTAGCAATATTTCGGTAAATAGTGTAGCGACCAGTAATTGTAGCTCGGATATTTTACTTACAATTTCCTTGCTCTTATTTTCTTGAAGTAGTAAATACATCTATTCATATTGTCTAACTACTCGTATGTTTTCTTACTTGTAGATATGTCATCTGAAGATATGTTCGAGCTTTATAGCGTGCCTACTGCTCATTCGAGCAAGAAGAAGGATAGTAGGCAACACCGCAGAGAGAGCAGCAAGGCCCCTCCGACGAAAAAGGCTCGGATTGGGGATCCTCCAGCAGCGGTTCCTTCAAAGGAAACAACGCCCCCTCCATCTCCCCTTGACCAAACATCTCCCCCAGCACCAGTCGACCAGAACCCTCCTCCACCAGCACCTGTCGACCAAAACCTCCTGACCAAACTGGCGATGTCCTGAAAAATGCCGTGGTTAGCTTGGACAAAGAGAGAATGACCAAACTCTCAAGGCACAAACGCAGCCGAGAGGCCATTGTCAGCACAGACTCTATGGAGGTCGACCAGATAATTAATCGAGCGCTGAACGAAATAGCCAGTGTAAGCTGCTACCTATTGCTGAGATTTATTTATTTACCTTGTCATTTTCTGCCATCACCTTATCTCTTTATCTGATCATAGGGAATGCTGACTATGACTGCCAGCTGGCACCGCACGGGGGCTTTGATTACTCAGTTCAAAGAATCTGATGCCAAGCATGCTGAGGAGGTCAAGATGCTCGAGGGGAAAAACACAGAACTGCTCGATCAGAAGAATAAGCTAGCCGAAGAACCGAAGACATTCCAAACAGCCCTGACCAAAGCCATTGTGGAAAAGGAGAAGTTCAAGGAGTCTTCTAAGCTTAATTTCCAGGAGGCCAAGAAGCTTGAGGATGAGCTGATCGTTAGCAGAAAGGAAAATGAAGGGTTGGAGGGGCGCATCAAAAAGCTTGAGAAGGCCAACGCCAGCAACTTAGAGAGGTATAAGGGAGCCACCTCCAATTGCTTCTATGCATTCTGGAAACACAACCGCGAGGCCAATTTCCACTATCTTTCCGAGCAAATGAGGTGAACTGAAATAGCTCAGTGCCTTTCTCGCCTAGAGGAAGAGGAGAGAGCCAAAATACCACCACCCCCCCCCCCCCCCCCGAAATCTCCTTGGCTACGGGCATTGAAGGCACAGAAGTGGAAGCTAGGGCCTCTGTCGACCAGCCAACTCCTCAGGACCCTCCTGCTGCTTCATAATTTTTCTTGTTTTTCTTTAATTTTAACCTGTAGTTTAAGACACGAACTACGATTTGTGATGTCAGGACAATTTTTATTTTTATTGCTCCACGAGCAACTTTCCTTTTAATAGAAAATTACATCCGAGCAGTAACTGCTCGCGATGTAAAGGATTTCATTTTTGATATTATAATTGTTATCCAAAAAATAGGCATGGATGACATGGCAGACATTTAATACACATGGCTGACATCTGGCAGAATTCGTGCTCGACTATCGACCAGGAAGATATCTATTGGCGCAACGTTCAATCTCTATATACGACCAGGCTGGTCGTATACACGCTATACACGGAGAAAATATTATGCAGTTATGATCGAATCTGAAATTATCTCCCATGAATTCCTGAGTATCCGATTATTTAGGAAAGAATATCTGTAACAAATTAATGTAAATCTTCCTTGAGCCTACAAATAGAGAAAGATAGCTCAAGGAAGTGGGACTTTTGGCTTTTCGGATTATCTGAGATTAGAGCTTTTCTATTTGATATATTGTCTTGTTCTTCAGAGGTTGGTGAAACTCATTGAACCCTAGTTCTTTGATCACTCCTTTGAATACTATATCAATAATAGTTCAAGTGGACGTAGGTTGTTACCAGATTCTGGGGCCGAACCACTATAAACCCTTGTGTTCTTTATTGTTTTTGTCATCACATTCATTTCAACGCATTTGTCCACATCAAGCATATTTGACTCCGTGTTAGTTGGCCAAAATCAGGGTCAACATTCTGGTGTTTTCATTGAGAGCTTGACACAATATCGTTGAAATATCAATGGCAGAAACTACCAAGAAGACTGGACAGGCGGCTGGCGCTGCACCATCTCACTCGCCTCCTCCTCCTCCTCCAAACGTGACTTAGGATGAGCCACATTTGGAATTTGATGAGGAAGAAATGGATTCTGAGACACTGAGGAATACCCTGGGGGTATTGCAGGATGAACTGGCCAATCTAAGGGCCAGCCAGGAAAGTGCTGCCGAAGTCATGGCACGGAAGCAACAAGAGATTGAACGGCAGCGTCTGGAATTGAGTGAAAGGCAGGCGGAGATGGACCGTCGCCAGAGGGAGGCCATGGCAGCCCTCGAAGCAGCCCTACAGCTGGCTAGGAACCAGGCTGCACCTGCCTCGCAGCCTGATCAACCTATGAATGGGCCGCCCCAGAGGGGTCCTAATCCTAGCCCGCCTATCCAGCCCTCGAGCCCACAAAGGCCCGAGCAGCCACCGGTGCCTCAGGACGATGTCCCGCTAAGGGACCCTGAGGCACAGCCTCCATCCCAAGCTGGTCGCGGCAATCCCCCGCAACAAAGGCAGAATAGGGCCGGGCAGACGCCTCGCAGTCCTAGACGCCATAGGGGTGACGAGCCAAACCCTCCAAGCAGAGGACAACGTCCTCCTGGTAACAGAAGGAACTCAGAGTCAGGCTCTGCGGTTCGAGGCCCCCCACGGCATGATGATGCACGGGGACCTACCGACCAACGCAGGCCACCCTCTAACGCTTGGGAGGTTCCAGCCCAAGAAGGCAACCGAGGGAACAGTCGATCCCACCATAGCCAACCAAGGTTTAGAGATGGCCATGGTTATAACGAGGCCGACTTAGGCAGAGGAAACGCCAGTCGGAGGAATGAAGAAAGAGGTGGGGGCAGAAGCCTACCACCTAGGGATGAACAACCAAAAGACGGGACGCTGGGGGGCAGCCCCGACAAAATAACGTCTTTAACCAGCTCGGAGCTAGCGAGTAGCAGAGGAGAGACGAGGATCTAAGAGACGTACTCAACGATTGCTGGGAATGGCACGACGAGTACGTTCCCCCAGCACCAGAGGCCCCGGCGATTCCTGGAGCCGTGCAGGCCCAGATAGATGCCCTCAACCAGGCAGTGCAGCAGCTGGTCGGGGGAAGAACATCTTATATCAACCACGATAGGAGAAAGGACACTCCTTTTGTCCAGAGGATAGCTATGGCAGAAACTCCTAGCAAGTTTAAAATGCCTACGCTTCCAAACTTTGACGGGTATGGTGACCTGGTATCTCACATCAACAAGTTTGAGATACAAATGGACATTCAAAAAGTGTCAGAAGACGCTCGGTGCAGGATCTTCCCTGCAACACTTTCTGATGCCGCACAGGAGTGGTTTTTCAAATTCCCTCCTGCAAGTATAGTTTCCTGGGAAATGTTCGTGAAGGAGTTTTACGGACAGTTCTACGCGGGTCGTGTGCACCCGATTGAGGCAAATCATCTGGTTGAAATATGCCAGCAAGATGGAGAACCACTGAAGGACTACATCCAGCACTTTATGCGAGCAACTGCTGGAGCGAAAATAGTGGGAGACGAAGGCAAGATGATGGCCATAACTGCAGGGGTTAAACGCCGCACGCCTCTTTGGGACAGCCTCAGAAAGCATGGGGTCAGAACTAACCAGGAATTTTTGGATCGAGCTGATCAATATATCAAGCTCAAGGATGCCATCGCCAATGAAGGAAAGCCCCCAGGCAAAGACAAGGGGATAGCCGAGCTCGCCAAAGCCGCCAATGGGTTGAAGCCCAACGACAACGACAAAGGCAATGGGAACGGCAATGGCAATGGCAAGAATGGGGGGAAACAGCCGTACAATGAGCCTTCTACCTCTGACAGTAAACGAGCCAAAGGCAATCGTTATGAACCTCGGTTCATTAACTACACTGCCCTTATTGAGTCTCGGGGAGAGGTTTATCAGGCCACGAGTTCCAGTGTGCCTTATAAGAAACCTGCCCCCATTCGAAAGGATATTTCGAGAAGAGATACTACCAAGTTCTGTCGTTATCATAATGACTACGGACATGATACCAATGAATGCAACCAGCTGAAGGATGAAATCGAGTTCCTTATTAGACAAGGACACTTGAGAAGGTATATACGGGCCACGGGAAATTCCCAACGAGAAGCTGTAGGTGGCAACGAGCAAGCGCCCACACGCCAACGCTCGCCACCTTTGCAGCCTGATCCCGTAACTGGCACATTGTTAACCATCTGTGGCGGCCCGCACCTTGCGAGAAATAGTGGAAAGGCCAGGGAACGATATGCTCGGACTCTGCGCCACGACTAGGACATCGAGATGATGACTTTGGAGGACCGCGCACCGAAAAAGGCTCGGTTAGAGGAAGGTGATATAACCTTCTCTGATAGCGACGCCCAACATGTCCGGTTCCCACATTCCGATCCGCTGGTCGTGGATATCCAAATGGCCAACATGATGGTGAAAAGAGTGCTAGTTGACACAGGAAGTTCAATGAACATCCTGTATAAATCTTCACTGGAACGCATGAAGTTGTCCGTTAAGGACTTGGAGCCCTGCAACCAAACAATATACGACTTCTTTGGTAAGGGACTCACCCCAGCGGGGTCAATCAGACTTCCAGTGATAGTAGGTACAACGCTTGCTACCAGGACACTACTAGCTACTTTCATAGTAGTCGATTCTCCCTCGGCGTACAATGCGGTCATTGGAAGGCCTATACTGGTTGATCTTTGAGCTGTCATGTAACGACCCAAATTCACTAATTAGGCTTAAGGGCCTTGATTAGTGTGCCTGGAGGGAAAAGTGGGAATTATGTGTGGTTTTAATGATTAAGATGCAAGATTATGATTTAAAGCATGTTATATGACTATGTGTATTATGTTATGTGATAATTATGCTATGTGATTTGTACCACGTGGGTGTGGTGATATCAATGTGATGCACGTGCCAAGACGGTCCTAGAAATCTAGTTAATGGTAACTGGTGATTTGGTAACCTGCGTAACTGTTAGTAACTATAGAGAGTAACATGTTTTGTTGGAAAAGTGGTAAAATTGTAAAGTCAGTAAAAGAACAAGTGTGCCCTTGAGGTTTAGTTAGAAAGGGATATTTGTGAAGGGATAAAGTGGACTTTTGGCAATGGTTTAGATAAGTTTCAGCTAAGGAAAATGCAATCACGTATAACACTTTGGGCAATTGGTTTATGCTGAATTTTGGAGACCTAGATATAGAGCAGAAGAAAAAGAGAAGAATGAAGCTGAATTTGGCTCTTGGAAGGAGAATCAAGGGGTTTAGAGTTATCAAATCAAGCCTAGGCCAAGAATACTCAGAGAGTTGGAATAATCAAAAGAGAAGGTGATTTGAAGCTAGAGTTGAGGAGAATTCAAGCTGGGTTCTTGACTGAGGTAAGAGTGTATCATGTTCAATTTTTGTAGCTGTTATGGTTTAAGAATCTAAAGGGGCTGGTTTACACTTTTCTCAAGCTTTGGCTCATGGGTTTGAATCTGAAATTTAAGTGTGAATTATGTGGGTGGTTGTGTAATTGAGCTAGATTATAATGTTTATAGGTTGTTAATTGGTCTGTGTGGGGTTTTGAGTAGGTTTTGGGGCTTAGGTATGAACTTGGGATGGTTTGGAGTGATTTGGGTTCGAGAGAAACGCAAGGAAAAACTCAGATTTCTGGGCTCGCGAAGGAGCGATGTTCTTACGCGCCGCGGGGCGAGGCTGTTTCTGGGCAGAGCAAGTTCTTTGACTTGCTGGGTGTCGCGGCTCTAACTTGCTGGGCGCTGCGGCCCTATAGGGCTGCGCTGCGGCGCTAGGCCAATTTCAGAGCATGGGATTTTGCAATTTTGAGCCTTTGCTCCGGGGGTTCGGGGGATGTCTTCGGGGCATTGTTTTAGGGATTTGGGGGATTCCAAGAGTGTGGGATTGGTTCCGGGAAGTGGTTTTGGATTGATTAGTGACAAGGATGTTTCATTTGTGTTGTGACTAGGTCTTTGGAGAGGCTCGGGGTAGAGGACCATGCTCGCGGCTTCGTGGCATCGGAAACCGGTAAATTGAAAGGTAAGAAAACTGCACCCGGTTGTATGATTGTGATGGGACTAAGTGCTCCCGAGAATTGTGTCGTGTCAATGTTGGTATCACGCCATGGGACATGTAAAAGCGGCCTAAGAGTGCCATACATGATACTAGCGCACAGGGCGCGAATTGGCCATTGGTAGCCAAGAACTACAGGATAACGGAGGGAGCAGCCTGAGAGCGCTAGCCCTGGTTATCGTTTGTGAACTGTTCATGTTATGAATTGATATGTTTAGTATGTGGAATACTTGATGGTACTGACTGATTACATGGTTGAGATTATGTGATGCAATGTGAGATATCAACTTGTCTGTTAATTGTTCATGCTCTGTTGTTGTTGAGTTTTCTTGCTGGGCCTTGGCTCACGGGTGCTACGTGGTGCAGGTAAAGGTAAGGGCAAGCTGGACCAAGCCTGAGGTGGAGAGCTCCGAGGTGGAATGTACATAGCCGGCGGTTTGACCGTCACGGTCGAGGAGTGGACCAGGACAGGGATCACCTAACTGCTTGTTTTGCCTTAGTATGGCCAGTTGTTGTATATAAACCTTGAGACTTTTGTAAACGGTCTTTAAACCTAATATTTTTGGGATCCCATGTAACAGATAATACTTTTTAATGAAAATGTGGCTTTTGAGACCAAAACGCTTTTAACCCTAGTTCCTTTATAGTTTCAATAACACGATTTTATTTAAATGACTTGATTAGCAAGTTTGGCACTTTATAAACACACAGTGTAACGGTCTTGGCTATCTAGGGCGTTACACGTCACCTCAGTATGGCACTTAGCCATGAAATTCCCGACAGACGCAGGGGTATGACGCATGTTGGGAAACCAAAGGGAGGCCAGGGAGTGCTACAACACCTCAGTCATGAAGGCGAAGAAGGGAACGTCAAAGAGCACTCCCCCAGATAGGTTGCAGATGGCTATTGATACACAAGCCCAATCCGGTGATGAAGTCACCAAATAGGGTGTTGCCCAAAGTGAATAGAGATTTAGATCCTCACTTTGGGGATTTTGAGGAAAATGTTGGACCCGTCGAGGACATGGAAGAGTTCCAACTTGACGAAAAAGACCCGACCAGAGTCGTGAAGGTCGGGAAAAACTTAGAACCAACCGCAAAGCATGCACTGGTGGAGTTTTTGCGGAAGAACCAGGAAGTCTTTGCCTGGTCGTACAAAGACATGGCTGGGATAGATCCTGCAGTTATCAGCCATGTCCTGAACATAGACAAGAGTTTTCCACCTGTGCAATAGAAAAGAAGGCTGCTCGATAAGGATTGGTCAAGAGCCTTAAAAGAAGAAGTTGAAAGAATTAAGGAGAATGGGTTCATCAGGGTGGCGTTTTATCCATCATGGGTCTCTAATCCAGTGCTGGTTCCCAAGCCTAACGGCAAATGGCGAACTTGTGTGGATTTCATAGACCTCAATAAAGCTAGCCCGAAGGATTGCTTCCCACTCCTAAGGATCGAACAGCTGGTCGATGCGACTGCAGGACATGAGATCCTCTCCTTCATGGATGCATACTCAGGTTACAATCAGATCAGTATGCATCCCCCTGATGAGGATCACACCAGATTTTGGACCGATACGGGATTATATTGTTATAAAGTGATGTCCTTTGGATTGAAAAACGCAGGTGCGACTTACCAGCGATTGGTTAACCACATGTTTAAGGAGTTGATCGGAGTAAAGATGGAGGTGTACAAGGATGACATGCTGGTAAAGTCGAAAAAAGCAGAGGGACATGTAAAGGATTTACAAGAATGTTTCGATGTACTGAACAAGTACCAGATGAAACTAAATCCTCTCAAATGTTCCTTCGGAGTTGGATCAGGAAATTTTTTGGGGTTCATCGTTAATTCAAGAGGAATCGAGGCCAACCCCGACAAGATAAAAGCCCTGATCGACATGAAATCGCCAGAAAAGATGAAGGATGTACAAAGTTTAACTGGGAGAATTGCCGCCCTAAGTAGATTCATTTCCAAGTCAACGGATAAATGCGTCCCTTTCATCAATCTACTTAGGGGCAACAAGCAGTTTGAATGGACAAGAGACTGCAAGCAGGCTTTTCAGGCCTTAAAAGCCCATATGGCACAGCCTCCTATTTTATCAAAGCCTATCGAAGGAGAAACTTTGTTCATCTACCTGGCGATCACCGAAGTTGCTGCTAGTGCGGTACTAGTACGAGAGGAAGAAGGCGTACAAAAGGCTAATCGGAGCAGAACTGAGGTATCCTCCCATCGAAAGGTTAGCTTATTGTTTAATCTTGGCCTCAAGGAAGCTACGTCCTTACTTCCAAGCCCATCCCATTACAATTTTAACTAATCAGCCCCTTCGGCAAGTCCTCCAAAAACCGGAGGCGACTGGGCGTTTATTAAAATGGGCAGTCAAACTAGGGCAATTCGATATTACATATTCACCACGAGCAGCAGTAAAAGGACAAGTCTTGGTTGATCTTATTACAAAGTTCACCGAGCTCCCAGACAACAAGCAGTGTGAAAAGCCTAGTGTGCCTAAGCCCCAAAATGAAGCTCCTTCGTGGAAGTTATTCATGGATGGGTCGTCCAACGAATCTCACACGGGAGCAGGAGTGATTTTGATAACGCCAGAAGAGCATCGATTTCACTGCGCCATTAGGTTCGACTTCACAGCGTCGAATAATGAAGCCGAATACGAAGCACTCCTCGCTGGACTAAGACTGGAAAAAGACATGAGTATAAAGGTGCTGGATATTTACAGTGATTCACAGCTGGTAGTGAATCAAGTTCTAGAGGAATATCAAGCACGAGGCCTCAAAATGGTGGCCTACTTGAACAAAACTAGAGATCTATTGGCTCTGTTCAAGAAGTATACCCTCCAGCAAATACCTCGGATTCAGAATTCGAACGCAGATGCCTTAGCCAAACTCGCGAGCGCGAAAGACGCTGACACTTTAAATATTGTGCCAGTAGAAAGATTATGTGAGCCAAGCATAAGAGCAGATGAGACTAATATGGAAATCCGAATGGGGGACACATGGATGGCGCTTTACTTGGAATATCTTACAAAAGGTGTACTACCAGCAGATAAAAACAAAGCTAGAACTCTTCAAAGGCAGGTTGCTAGGTATATACTGGTCGATGATGTTCTATACCGAAGGGGATATTCCATGCCACTGCTCAGATGTATTACACCAGAGAAATCTAAGGAGCTGATGAGAGAAGTACATGAAGGCTTCTGCGGGGATCACGTTGGGGGGCAAATTTTGGCGAAAAAGATTATGAGGCAGGGCTATTTTTGGCCGACTATGAATGAAGACTCAATGGAGTTTGTATGAAAATGCGACAGGTGTCAGAGATTTTCCAAGATCCTGCGTGCAGCTCCCACCGAGTTAAAACAGATGTAGAGTCCTTGGCCTTTCGCAGTGTGGGGTATAGACTTAATTGGATCCCAGCCAATGGGAAGAGGCAGAGTGAAGTACGCAGTCGTAGCAGTCGATTACTTCACCAAATGGGTCGAAGCTGAGCCACTCGCTACCATAACGACCAAGAAAGTTCTTGACTTTGTCATCAAGAACATTGTTTGCCGATATGGTTTGCCTCGAAAAATTGTCTTAGACAACGGCACCCAGTTTGACAGTGACTTATTCGCAGACTTCTGCGAAAGACACGGGATCACTAAAAGCTTTTCTTCAGTCGCGCATCCACAAGCAAATGGGCAAGTTGAAGCAGTGAATAAAACGCTTAAGGACACCTTGAAGAAAAGACTTGAAGACGCTAAAGGAGCATGGCCAGAACAGTTTCCGGAAGTACTCTGGTCGTATAGAACTTCTCATCGAACAACGACAGGTCATACCCCGTTTTCTTTAACATATGGATATGAAGCTATGTTACCTGTCGAGTTAGATCCCCCCTCACACCGACGCATCACATACGACCAGGACGAGAATAGCCAACTAATGATGGAGTCCCTAGACTCAATTGACGAGAAACGAGAAAGAGCTCAACTCCGAGTTGCTGCATACCAGTAAAAGGTAGCCCGATATTTTAACTCAAAAGTAAAAGAAAGGAAATTCAACGTCGGTGACCTAGTGCTACGATGAGTTTTCTTGAAGACCCGCAACCCCACTGCTGGAGTGCTCGGACCAAACTGGGAAGGACCTTCTCAGATTGAAGAAGTCCTTCATCCGGGCACCTACAAGCTTGCACGCTTAAATGGAGATCTCGTTCCACGCTATTGGAACGGTGAACACCTGCGCAAGTACTACCAATAAACAGTCCTTTTTAAAAGACTGGCTTGTATTAAATTTTACTTTTTACAAGTTTCGAAAAAGGGTTAGCCACGTTATATGGCTAATCGCTTATAAGTGTAAGATCTTTTAAAAGTAAAAGAGCTGCCCTTGCAGCAATAAAAACAAATTGTCTTTACAATATGACCCGTGGGTCATAAAAACAAAATAAAAGAAAGAAAATTACTAAGGAGCAGGAGGGTCTTGAGGATTAGGAGGAGTACCTTGGTCGGTAGGGGGACCAGCTTCAGCGTCAGCGGCAGGTGCCTTGGCCTTCTCCTCTTCTTCCAACCGGATGACGCATTGCGCCATCAGAGTCCTCTTCAACCGCTCAGACAGGTAGTTGAAGTTGGCCTCCCGGTTGTCCTTCCAGAATTCGTAGAAGCAGAGGTGAGTGGCTTCCTTGCACTTCTTCAAATTCTTGGCCCCTTCCTCCTCGAGCTCCTGCACTCGCTTCTCAAGCTTTGCTGTCTCCTCCCTGCTGGCGGTCAGATCAAGTCCAAGCTGCTTACATTCTTGGGTGACAAGCTTGGCACTTTCCCTGAATTTCTCCCGGGCATCATTGGCTTTCTTCAAGGTGTCTTGGCTGTCCAGAAGCTCCTTGGTGAAAGTAGCTTGGTCCTCGAACATTTGTTCGTACTGTTTGGATAGCTCCTTGTTCTCCTCGAGCAGCTTATCCTTGTCAGCCTCAACGCTTGCTTTGTCTGGGCAAGCCTGGAGTCAAAGTTCTTGCCCCGAGAAACCAACGCCCTAACACGGTGCCAGCCAGTAGTTAGAGTTAGCAGCCCCTGAAAGACAAAAAATGAAACAAAGTAAGGGAAAGAAATCAGACAAATAGCAAAGTAGCAGGAGATGAATTACGCTAATTATTTCGTTCAGCCCTCTGTTGACGACCTGATCAGCATCCATTGAAGCAGTTTCGGTGATGGTGGCCTGACTGCACATGTGCTTTGAGAGTTTGTATATCCTCTCTCTGGCTGACCCGACCACGAAGCTGGGTAGGGAGCCTTCGGGCAAGTTGTCCAATGCCTCCTTGTCAGCGGCCCTAGAAGAAGGCTGTGGATTAATAGGTGTGGGAGTCGTCTGCTCGGTGGGGGGCGGAGGTGTTGTGTTCTCCTTGGAAGGGGCGGTGGCTGGAGCATTGTCTGTTCGAGCCTTCTTCGAGGGGGTCTTGCTGCTTTCCCCTCGAGTCCTCTTGCTATCCTTCTTCGGGACAGAAGAGGCAGCGGCAGCTTGATAGTGCTCGAAGACGTCCTCGGAGTCCATACCTGTACAAAAGGAAGCAACTCGAGCAATAAGACTAAATGGTCATGCAGGGAACAAGGATAAAAGTAAAAGTATTACAAGTAAAGTACCCAGGCTACAACTACTGGTCGTAGCATTATTTACTGAACTACCTAGTTCCTGGAAGAAATCTGAGTTTAAAGAGGGAGCATTCCTAAAGTTGTCGTCCCCATCAAATAGATGAGAGGGAATTGGCAAATGATTTAAAAGCGAGATTATTGTACCATTTACATCCGACGAATCGTCAGAAAGTTTGGAAGGCTCGGCAGCCTTTTGTTTTCCTTTGCCCTCGGGGACCAAGGGTTTCTCCGCTCGATGAGGGATGGCAGGTTCCCTGATCGTAACCCCAGTTGGCCTCCTCCATAGAGGAGACGCCTGGGGTTTCTGCTCGGGTTCCACTTCGGCTTGGACACTGCCAGCCGAAGGTTCATTCGTCGCGGGTTGGGAACTCCAGAGGCCAACCAGCCTAAGGTTAGCCTTAGTAACTAAGTTTTTGACACTCTTATCAGCATTTGGCATGCTGGCTAAGAGTGTTGCCCTTGACTCCATCCCTGGAGTGGGGATTGGGCGTAACCATGGGCCTGGAACACAGTGGAATGTCAAGACATTGCGACATAAAAACACTAAGTGAAGAAGCTACTGGCATAAGAATTTTTACCTCCTCGAGTGAAGGCCAGGTTGTCTGCAGCTAGGTCAAGGGTAAGGAAGTATTCATGGTGATACCTCCCCGCATTAGAGATATGGGTAGTGTCGGACAAAAAAGTGCGCCCGGTTTCTTGGTGGTAGAGATGAAAAAACCCCGTGCCATCTTGGTTGGGGTTGGACTTAAGGTCGAAAAGAAAATTGACCTCGTGGGGAGTAGGTACTGGCCATTTTTTGAGTTTATAAAGGATATAAAGTGCGGCCAGCATTCTATATCCATTTGGGGTGATTTGAAAGGGGGCTACTCCGAAGTAATTGGCCACCCCTGAAAAAACGAGTGAAAAGGCAGGGTGGCACCTGCCTCACTGTGAAATCTCGACCAGGCACTGTAGGCTCCGCCTGGTAGGTTGGCCCGCTGGTCGATAGAAGGTTTGACTAAGGTCACCCCCTCCAGGTTGTATTTATTTAAATAGTTGGCGATCATCCGCAGTGTCACCTTACTCTGAGGAACGACGTGCCACTCAACAGCTGGCTGGTCAGCATGTCGAGGGCGGGCACGCCTTTGGACATTGGTGTCAGGAGCAAATTCACCTCGACCACTGGTCGAGGGGGCATCAGCAGGAGGCTGGCCTGAGGAGTTAGTGGTTTTCCTTTTTTGAGCTTTTGTTTTTGTTAGGGCCATTCTCTGGGTTGGGACTGGAGGACGGTTTAAGCTAGGGCGAGAAAGAGGGATTTCTGGTATCAAAGTGGATGGGTTTTCTTCGCCTTCAAGTAGTTGAGCCAAGAGGTCATCTTCAATGGGTCTTTCTTCTCCCCAAGGGTCTTGCATATGAACTGCAAACAGACAATGGAGGAGATAAGACACAATCTGCGAAGTAGTGTGGGAGATTGGGATAACGTTGCTCACGTCTAAATAACCAGCAGCATCCTACCTCTACACTAAGTTCGGCGCTAGTGGTTTGAAAAATGGATCAAAAAGGAAATAAACTGTTTTTTGAAAGAGAACTTTTTCGACTCCTGAAGGGCGGGAAAAAACCCAGTTTTTTACCCTAGCTTAAAGATTGAATTTTTACATCGATCTTACGCCCTAAGCCTATGATCCTTACTATCAAACTAAGTCCTAACTTATACAAAGTAGAAAGACGCCCTCTTACCAAGCATTGGAAGGTTTATACAAAAAACCCTCATAAAACCCCACTCAAGAACACGGAAATCAGAGAGCATAGTAACGGCATGCATGGCATAATGAAAAGTTTAAAAGACAAAGTGATTACCTAGGCGAAGATGGAGATTCAGAAAAAAGTAGAAATTTTGAGTCGGAAAGACCTTCGGCAAGACGTCTGACCGGTTTCGAAGCTCTGTATTCTGGAAGCAAAGTTCTTGAGGTTCTTGACAAAGATGGTGAGTAAAAAATTATAAGGAAGAAAAATAAGTTACTTACAGGGGTCGAGGTATGGCAAAAAGTGGCAATCATTACTTTCCATTTTCGAAACGTGGGGAAGTGTATAAGCCGTCAAATTGTTTTCTTGAAAACTGAAAAGGCTTGATTAGACATAATTATGTCACGTCTTTCAAAAACGCACGGGGATCCTAACAAATTTCGTGGGGATATGAACGGTTATTTCCCTAAAGTTTCTTTATTGCTGGTCGCACTAAACAAACTTGGGGGGCAAATGTTATCCAAAAAACAGGCATGGATGACATGGCAGAAATTTAATACACGTGGTTGACATCTGGCAGAATTCGTGCTCAACTATCGACCAGGAAGATATCTATTGGCGCAACATTCAATCTCTATATACGACCAGCCTGGTCGTATACACGCTATACACGGAGAAAATCTTATGCATTTATGATCGAATCCGAAATTATCTCCCATGATTTCCTGAGTATCCGATTATTTAGGAAAGAATATCTGTAACAAATTAATGCAAATCTTCCTTGAGCCTATAAATAGAGAAAGATAGCTCAAGGAAGAGGAACTTTTGGCTTTTCGGATTATCTGAGATTAGAGTTTTTCTATTTGATATATTGTCTTGTTCTTCAGAGGTTGGTGAAACTCATTGAACCCTAGTTCTTTGATCACTCCTTTGAATCCTATATCAATAACAGTTCAAGTGGACGTAGGTTGTTACCAGATTTTGGGGCTGAACCACTATAAACCCTTGTGTTCTTTATTGTTTTTGTCATCACATTCATTTCAACGAATTTGTCCACATCAAGCATGTTTGACTCCGTGTCATTTGGCCAAAATTAGGGTCAACAATAATATTTGCATTTTATTATAACATCTATTCACATGATCGAACTTAACATAGCACTTTGGTTTGATTTAACAAAATAACAAAAATTTGAAAAATACTCTAAGTACCGTAGCATGCTTTCACTTATTTTGCTCATGTGTTTACATACCTGTTGATATGCTTTGCTTACTAGATACCTTATATGCCCCCCAAGTGATTGAGGAGCTTTAGGTCCTTGGTCACTTGCCTTGACAAAAACCCGTTCGAACATTTATGCTCGTAATAGAGATTTTAGAATGATAATATAGCAAAACAACACACGTAATGAGAAAATACTTGTAATAAATACAATAGTTAGGCAAGATTGACTGGCTACGCACAATGCCTTTTATTTCTCGTAATACATAGACAATCATGTCTGTATGAGTGATAAAAAATATGATCATACACTTATAAGCGATCAGTCACAAGAATGACTAACCCTTGTTCATAAACTTGTAAAAAGTAAAATTAATACAATCCAATTCTTTAAGAAGAATTGTTCATTGATAGTACTTGTGCAAGTGTTCTCCATTCCAATGGCGAGGAATGAGATCTCCATTTAAGCGAGCAAGTTTGTAAGTGCCTGGATGGAGGACTTCTTCGATTTGGTATGGTCTTTCCCAGTTAGGTCCGAGTACTCCAATAGCTAGATCGCGGGTGTTAAGGAAGACTCTTCTAAGTAACATATCTCCCACATTAAATTTCCTTTCACGTACTTTAGAGTTGAAATACCGGGCGACCTTTTGCTGGTAAGCTGCTACTCGGAGTTAGGCTTGCTCGCGCCTTTCATTGACTGAATCCAAAGATTCCATCAATAACTGGCTATTAGCGTCTTGATCGTATGCTATCCGTCGATGTGATGGCGGATCTAATTCAACAGGAAACATAGCCTCATATCCATAAGCTAAGGAAAATGGAGTATGATCTGTTGCTATTCGATGGGATGTTCTGTACGACCAGAGGACTTCAGGCAACTGCTCTGGCCATGCCCCTTTTGCTTCCTCAAGCCTTTTCTTTAGAGTATCCTTCAGTGTTTTATTGACAGCCTCAACTTGCCCGTTTGCCTGCCGGTGAGCAACTGAAGAAAAGCTTTTGATAATTCCATGCCGCTCGCAAAAATCCATGAATAGATCATTATCAAACTGTGTGCTGTTCTCTGAGACAATTTTTCTTGGTATTCCATAGCGATACACTATGTTTTTGACCACAAAGTCCAGCACTTTCTTGGTCGTTATGGTAGCAAGTGGCTCAACTTCGGCCCACTTTGTGAAGTAATCGAAAGCCACCATGGCGTATTTGATGCCGCCTTTACCTGTGGGCAAAGATCCAATTAGGTCTATACCCCATACTGCGAATAGCCATAGACTTTGCGTCTGCTTTAGCTCAATAGGGGCTGCTCGTGGAATCTTGGAGCATCTCTGACACTTGTCGTATTTTCGAAAAAATTCCATCGAGTCTTCATTCATTGTTGGTCAGAAGTATCCTTGCCTTAGGATATATTTTTGATAAACTCTGCCCCCCAGCGTGGTCCCCGCAAAAACCTTCATGGACCTCTCGCATCAATTCTTTATCCTTTTCTTTTGGGACGCACCTGAGGAGTGGCATAGAGTATCCTCTTCGGTACAGAGTTGACTAGGATAAACCTAGCAACCTGCCTCTAAAGGGCCCTTGCTTTGTTTCTGTTTGTTGGCAACACACCATGCGTCAAGTACTCAATGAAAGGTGCCATCCATGTATCTGCCGCCTGAATTACCAGAGAAGTTTCTTCTACGCTGATGCTTGGTGTGGACAGCTGCTCAACTAGTACTATATTCAGTGTGTCTGCATCCTTTGCACTTGTTAACTTGGCTAAGGCATCAACGTTTGAGTTCTGGTCGTGAGGTACTTGCTGTAGGGTATATCTTTCGAACTGTGCCAACAAATCTTTTGCTTTGTTAAAGTATGCAACCATCTTCAGCCCCCCGACTTGATACTCTCCAATAATTTGATTAACCACCAACCGGGAGTCACTATAGATTTCAAGTGACTTTATGTTCATGTCCTTGGCTAACCGTAAACCTGCGAGCAGTGCTTCATACTCAGCTTCGTTGTTGGACGCCGTGAAGTTGAATCGATGCCCTTCAGGCGTTATCAAAATCACTCTGGCTCCAACATGATGTTCATTAGAAGAACTGTTTGTAAACAACTTCCAAGTGGGAGTTTGGTTGTGAGGCTCATGCTCGTCTTCCTGTTCATCATCTGGAAGCCTAGTGAGCTCTGCGACAAAGTCGGCCAGAGCTTGCCCCTTTATTGCTGTTCGTGGCAAGTAAGAAATTTTAAACTGCCCAATCTCAACTGCCCATTTCAACAATCGACCAACGACTTCTGGCTTCTGCAAAACTTGCCGTAGGGGCTGGTCAGTTAGTACGGTGATGGGGTGTGCTTGAAAGTATGGCTGCAACTTTCTGGAGGCTAAAATCAAGCAGTAGGCTAATTTTTCGATGGGTGGATACCGCAACTTTGCTCCTATTAGCCTTTTTCTTACATAATATACAGCCTTCTGCACATTTTCCTCCTCCCTTACCAAGACAACACTTGCAGCATATTCTGTGACTGCCAAATAGATGAACAAAGTTTCTTTTTCGACTGGCTTAGACAGAATCGGTGGCTATGACATATGAGACTTTAAAGCTTGAAAAGCCTGCTCGCACTCCTCTGTCCACTCAAATTTCTTATTGCCTCTAAGTATATTAAAAAATGGGACGCATTTGTCCGTCGATTTTGAGATAAATTTACTTAGAGCAGCAATTCTCTCGGTTAAACTTTGAACATCTTTTATCTTTGTTGGCGATTTCATATCGACCAGGGCCTTGATCTTTTTGGGATTAGCTTTGATCCCTCGTGAGTTTACTATAAATCCCAAAAATTTCCTTGATCCAACTCTGAAGGAACACTTGAGGGGATTCAGCTTCATTTAATATTTGTTCAAGACATTGAAGCATTCTTGCAAATCCTCAATGTATCCTTCTTCCTTTTTTGACTTAACCAGCATGTCATCTACATACACTTCCATGTTTGTACCGATCAAATCTTTAAACATGTGATTGAGCAATCGCTGGTAAGTTGCACCAGCATTTTTCAAACCGAAAGGCATTACCTTGTAACAGTAAAGTCCTGTATCAGTTTGAAAGCTAGTGTGATCCTCATTAGGTGGATGCAACTGATCTAATTGTACCTAGAGTACGCATCCTTGAATGACAGAATCTCATGTCTTGCAGTGGCATCGACCAACTGGTCGATTCTAGGGAGTGGGAAACAGTCTTTAGGGCAGGCTTTATTAAGGTCTGTGAAATCCATGCATGTTCTCCATTTTCCATTCAGCTTTGGAACCAATACGGGTTTAGAGACTCATGATGGATAAAACGCTACCCTGATGAATCTGTTCTCCTTTAGCTTCTCGACCTCTTCTTTTAGAGCTTTTGACTTGTCTTTGTCGAGCATCCTTCTTTTTTGTTGTACTGGTGGAAAGCTTTTATCTATGTTCAGGACATGGTTGATAACTGCTGGGTCAATTCCAACCTTGTCTTTATGCGACCAGGCAAAGACTTCCTAGTTTTTCTTCAGAAATTCCACTAGCTTTTGCTTTATGGTTGTCTCTAAGTTTTTACCGACTTTCACAACCCTGGTCGGATCTGCTTCATCGAGTTGGACCTCTTCGAGGTTCTCGATGGGTCCCACTTCCGGTGGCTTCCCTCGATCTGCCTTTCTTCGCCTTAAATATTGAGGAGTTGTAGCACTCTCTCGCTTCTCGTTGGTTTCCCAATACACATCCTATCCCTGCGTCAGTTGGGAATTTCATGGCAAGGTGCCAAACCGAGGTCACAGCTCGCAGGTCGACCAGAATAGGTCTTCCAATTACAACATTGTACGCGGAAGGACAATCAACTACTATAAAAGTAGTGAGTAATGTCCTATTCGCGGGCACAGTTCCTACGGTAATCGAAAGCCTAATCGACCCCATTGGTGTGAGCCCTTCGCCGGAAAAACCATAAATGGTTTGGTTGCACGGCTCCAAGTCCTTCATGGACAACTTCATCCTTTCTAACAAAGATTTGTACAAGATGTTGACTGAGCTCCCTATGTCAACCAACACCCTCTTAACCATCATGTTGGCAATCTGGACGTCCACGACCAGTGGGTCCGAATGTGGGAATCGGAGATGCTAAGCATCATCCTCAGAGAAAGTTATTAACTCTTCCTCTGTTCGAGCTTTTTTAGGCGCTCGATCTTCCACACTCATCATCTCGATGTCCTGGTAAGGTCCAAGCGTATTGCTCCCTTGCCTTCCCACTATCTCCTGCAAGGTGTTGGCCGCCACATATGGTGAGTAACATACCTGCCACAGGAACTGGCTGTAAAGGTGGCGAGCATTGGCATACAGGCGCCTGCTCGTTGCCTCCTTGAGCCTCTCATTGAGAACCTTCTATGGCTCGCACGTATCTCCTTAGGTGTCCTTTTCTGATATGGGACTCAATCTCGTCCTTCAACTAGTTACACTCATTAGTGTCATGACCGTAGTCATTGTGAAAATGACAAAATTTTGTTGTATCTCTCTTGGAGATATCCTTCCTTATAGGTGTTGGTTGCTTATAAGGGAAATTTGAGTTGGTCGCCTGGTAGACCTTTGCTCTACTCTCGACAAGGGCCGTATAGTTGGTGAATCTTGGCTCATACCTATTGCCTTTGGGGTGTTTATTTTCGGACGTTGATGGCTCATTGTTCTTCTTTTTCCCACCATTTTTACCATTCCCGTTCCCGTTTCCATTGGGTTTATCCGACCCGTTGGCGCCTTTGGTGGGATCTTCCTTTGGTCCTTTGTCTTTCGCATGCGATTTCCCCTCGTTGGCAATCGCATCCTCGAGCTTGATATACCGATCTGCTTGATCAAGAAATTCCCGGGTACTCCTCACCCCATTCTTTCTTAGGCTGTTCTTGAGGGGAGAATGGCGCCTTTTGCCGGCAGTAAGGGCCATCATTTTTCCTTCGTCGCCCACTATTTTATCTTCAGCAGCTGTTCGCATAAAATGCTGGATGTATTCCTTCAAGAATTCTCCCTTCTTCTGGCATATTTCGACCAGCTGGTTGGCCTTAGTGGGGTGTACACGACCATCGTAAAATTTTCCGTAGAATTCCTTCACAAACATTTCCCACGATACTATACTAGCAGGAGGGAATTTAAAGAACCACTCCTGCACAGTGTCAGATAGGGTGGCCGGGAAGATTCTGCAGCGGGCATCGTCCGATACCTTCTGGATGTCCATCTGTATCTCAAACTTGTTTACAAGAGATACTGGGTCCCCATACCCATCAAAGTTCGGCAGTACTGGCATCTTGAACTTGTTGGGGGTTTCTGCTACAGCAATCCTCTGTACAAATGGAGTACCTCTCCTCCAATCATACTCGATGTGGGATGTCCGGCTTCCCACCAGCTGTTGGACAATCTAATTCAGTGCATCAATTTGGGCCTGTACAACGTCTGGGATCGCTGGGGCAACTGGTGCCGAGGGAGTGTACTCATCATGCCTCTCGTGCTTGTCGTTGAGCACGTCCCTCAGGTCATCATCTCTGCGCCTTTGCTTGCTAGCACCCAACTGATCAAAGATGTTATGCTGTCTAGGCTGTCCCCCAGCATTTAGGCTCATAGGCCTATTTTCTCCCGGTGGGGGGTTCCTGTCTCCACCTCTTCCTTCATGCCCTCAACCAGCATTTCTCCTATCGGAGTCGGCTTCATTATAATCATGGCCATCCCTAAACTCAGACCGACTATAGCGCGATTGACTGGTCACGATGTTTCCTCCTCGAGTTGGCATCTCGTGAGCGTCAAGGGGAGGCCTGCGTTGGTCGGTGGGTCCCTGTGCATGATTATGCCATGGGGGTCCCCTGACCGCAGAGCCTGACTCGGTGTGCCTTCTGTTAGCAGAAGGACGTTGCCCCCTACTCGGTGGATTTGGTTCATCGGCCACTAGGCATCTAAGTCTTCAGGGAGGCTGCCCGACCCTATTCTGCCTTCGGCGCTGGGGATTGCCTCGACCAGCTTGAGAAGGTGGCTTCTACTCAAGATCCTGAATTGGGATATCCTGTTGAGCAGTAGGCAGTTGCTCCGGCCTTCGAGGGCTTGCTAACTAAAGTAGAGGACTCAAATTTGGGGCCTGTTGTGGTGGTGCATTTGGTGGATGATTCGGTTGAGAAGCCGGTGCAGCTTGTCCCCAAGCCAACTAAATGGCTGCTTCTAAGGTGGCTGTGGCATCTCTTTGCCAGCAGTCCATGTCTGCCTGCCGCTCATTTAGTTCCTGACGCTGACGCTCGATTTCCCTCTGTTGTAGCGTCAAGGTCTCCGCCGCATTCTCTTGATTGGCCCTCAGATTGGTCAGTTCGTCTTGCAACACACTCTGTGTTGTCCTCAGCATTTCAGAATCCATTTCCTCCTCCTCAAAATCCAAGTGTGGCTCATTTTCAGCCATATTTGGAGGAGGAGGCTGAGTGGATGCAGCGCCAGAAGTCTGCCCAGTTCTCTTGGATGTCTTAGCCATTTGATCTTCTTGAAGTCTAGAATTAATCTCTCAATGAAAGCAGCAAAATGTTGACCCTCGATTTGGCCAATGACACGGAGTCAAATAAACAATAACGAACAAAAGGAAAACCAGAAGAGAATCCAATGGAAAGAGAATGACACAAACGATTTATAGTGGTTCAGCCCCAACCAGATGGTAATGAGTATGACAATCAGAATCCCGTGATCCGTAAGGGGAAAGACCGGGTAAAGCTGTGCAATCCAACACCACCTGGGGAAGGTTAAGTGTGACGATTCTAAGACTGTGTAGGTATGGGACTACGCAGTTGAAGATGGCTTAAATGGATTGATGGGTACTACCTATATCAACAAGATGCATCTTCTTTCCGGTAGCCCATCACTTGAGAACTCCAAAGTTAAGTGTGCTTGACCTAGAGTAATCTCAAGATGGGTGACCTCCTGGGAAGTTTTCCCAGGAAGCGTGCGAGTGAGGACAAAACACGCTGGAAAGACTCGTGTTGGTTTGTAGGGACAGTCGTCATTCCAGGTAGCAACCATAGTGACGTGGGGCGTTACAATGACCTACGTCCACTTAGTGTTCTTATTGATATTGAATCTCAATATTGTGATCAATGAACTAGGGTTCGCGAGTTTCACAAGCCTTGAGAGGATTACAATTTCTATGGATAATCACACTGTGCTCTTTTCTCCTAATACCAAGATCAAAAGTTCAAAAGTCCCTCTCTTGAGCTCTTTGATTCCTATTTATAGGCTCAAGAAGGTTACATGGGCCAACAGGCCTTAATTACAATTAAGATTTGCGTATCAAGGTAATAAAAAGAAAAAATATAATAAATATACTTATTACAAGATTGTGTATCCCAAATGAAGTAAATGAAAGTATGCGACTAGGTTGGTCGCACCTAATCGAGAGATTTGACGAATCAATAATTGTCTGGTCGATGGTCGAACATGATCCATCCATTCGAAACTGCCACGTGTAAGAAATTCTTGCCACATCATCAGGAGCCGTTTTTGGGTAAACACAACCATTAGCTGAACAACTCAACCTAGCTAAGTCACAACAAATACTTACCAATTCCAAAGCAAAAATTCTTACCTCAATTGCAAATTTTGACTCCCCTTGAATTGCTCTACTTATTCCCAACTTCAATCCCCAACCCTCAAGCTTCAAATTCACTGCTACTGCATCAATTCTCCAAGAGTTTCACAAAGGTTTTCAAGTGCCCAAAAGAGAAAGAGAGAGAGAAAGAAAATAATATTAATGGAGAGAGAGAGAGAGCTGAGAGAGGTTCTGGCAACTTCTTGAAGTTTTTTTAAGTTTATCCCTAATCACAAAAGACAAAAATGCCCTTAAACTCATCCTTAGCCTTTCTAACACCACCAAGGGAAAAACCGTCTTTTCCCACCATTTTCTTGCTAAACCTCAAGTAGCCCTATAAAATCCCAACTAATTCTGACATGCCCAATTGTTCACAAAATAATTACTTGTTAGCCAATAAATCCCAAATACGCACTAAGTCCCTGAAATACCCCTAGGCTCACTCCGAGCCGGGTATTGGACTCCGTTGTGACTATTCTGCTAATCCGCTCACTAGGATCGCCTCGAGCCGAATAGTGCAAATATATCCACATAATAATCTGGTCTCAATCTTTTACACACATATAATCATATTTATGCCCTCAACAGACCAAAATCACAAATATGCCCTTATAAACAAGAACGGGCCCACATGCATTTTTAATACACATAACACATGCATATATACATATATTCATATTATCATATAAATCAGGTATGCCACGTAGTCACACCTTTAATTAGTTCATTTCATACATATATCCATTTATGCATTCTAGGCATACTAATCATGGCACTAAGCCTTATTAGCATTTTTGGGATGTTACAACTATCCCCTCCTACTGAAAATTTTGTCCTCCAAATTTATTCAAATGTATCGGGATACCAATCTTGCAAATCTAACTGTAGACTCAGAGTCTAGTGCTTTACCTTGCTATTTCTAGGTAACACTCTCACAAGAGTGACCGTCTTATTCCGTAAAACTTTATCTCATCTATTTAGAATTTCACTGCCTCTTTCCTTGCACAATAAATCCCACTAAAATTCCAGGGCCTCTGCACCCAATCAGGGGTAGTAGCCAGCACCCATTTCCTTGACATTGGCACCAGTAACACCTTATAAGCCTCTACCCATGCTGGGGTAGAGCTAACCTATAGGCCCTTGGCCTAATCCTTATTAGGATCTTACAAGTCTATCAACTTTAGAGTCAAAACACATATTTCTTTCCCAAACTATCTTATCCTTTTTAGTCCACCATACTCGGAGAAGTAGAAAGTCTCCAATCTTGGAACTCCACATTTCTGTATTTAAATTAGCGAACTCTTATGTCCGTTCAACAAAGCAGACACTCCTGCCCTATCAATCCTTAAGTACCTCATTGGTTCCCCGAACAAATTCTGAACCAACATACATCTTGTCTCTCATCTCATTTTCTGAAATGAGTACTTTTCGTTCCCTATCTCACTATATCTTATTCAGAGTCACCCTAGCTGTTGTCCGACATTCATCACCGTGACTATTCAATCAAGGGACCGCACTTATCTCATTGCCCCCAAAAAGAAACTTACACATTCGATGTAAAATTCTTAAAGTCTGAGCCATTCCTTCAGGTTATCAGTATATCTGAAGGTAACCATTAGTTCTAAATACCAAATCTTATACTCATCACCCTCTACGACCCTCTTCAGAACTTGGGAAATAAAGGGTCTCAATCCGACGCTATCAACTACAGTGCTCCACGGAGACATACGATCTCCCTTCGCAAATACACATTTCTATGATATACTTCTCACACAAACCAGAGTGTATTGACCTAATCCATTGAGTCACAACTTCTCATGTCCACTCACCTTACCCACAGTCTAAGGTGATCCCACCTTTACAGTTTATAACTCTAATTCTCCATATTAACTCTAGGATACCGTAGGGTCATAATATCCTTTCTAACTTCTGATCATCATCTCTCATTTGCTAGCAGAATTAGGTAGTGTGCCTCCCAGTATACAAATTTTAGGTCTTAACACCCATTCATACTAAAATAGTAGGATTTTTAACCATTCCTACAAGATCTTCTCTATATATTTCATTGTTCGTAGAAGTATAACTGCCAACTATCAATCACAGATTTTATTCCAATCCTGGTCGTCACCCAACTGACTTACCGTAGTCCATGGCAAATCATACAACTTGCACAGACTTTTCCCACACACAGTGTCAGCCTCCACATTAATTTTCACTAAGTATAAGGATTCCAATATGGATCCTTCACTAGTTCCCACTAGCACCTTTGTCTCATGGTCAACCCCCTTATGGGTGACAAAACGCTTAAACTTTCATACTAGTGTATGCATTTCTTTTTCATAAGTGTTGTCACCTCACCCTAACTATGGCTATCTAGCATTACTGTTGACTTAATGCCCCATGTAGAGCATTTATGTTCATATCCCGTTATCCACTAGGAAGCACAATCAATCACCTTTTTAGTCTACACACGGGCGCACCCTAGTCCTCGACGCATCGCACTATAATTCCATGTTTTAAGTAAGGACAATGTCCATCATGTCGTCCTCCTGTATCAGTCATCACATGTGTATTCTAATATCATGGCATGCTAACCAACCTTTATTTCAACTTCTAAAACATCTGGTGCACAACTATCCATTCGGAAAAACTTTAGGTTCTTACATTACTTTAGTCAAGGTATGACTGTCCTCAAAGATGCTTCAAGTAGTAGTCGATGTGTCTTACTAGTCTCACTATGCTTCTCACCCCTAAGGCGTTCCTTTAGCAATTTCCTTACGGTTTTTATCTTAATAACCTCATACATGATCCCATCAATTTCCATAACGTGACCTTGAATATCCTCTGGAAAAATTGTAACTTACTCCTTCTAGAACCTTACCTGTAACCATGCTTCCTTAGCCTTGGTATTATCAATGAAGTGGTCATTTGCGTTTCGCTTCTACTGGGAGTAGACCAAAACATCCTTAATCAATCTGAATATGACTTGTCCATACCATTTTTGTATTCTCTGCTTGTCAAATTTATATGTGTCGTTGAAGCATTTGCCAGTTAAGAACCTTTACAGATAATCCATCACATCCTACTTGGTGCAAGAAATAATTCTTGAAATATCTCTTTCCTTGATCCTCAGCTGGTAATAACCAGATCGAGGGTCAATTCCTGAGAGCATTGTCCTACCTTGCAACTGGGCAATTGAACCCTTTATTCTTAGCAAACGGTGTTGACGTATCCCATAATAAGATGCTCCGTCTGATCAATCCTCAAATCAAATACTTCTTCAATTGAACCTTCAATTCTTTCTGCTTAGCTAATGTCACTCTTCATGATGTCCTTAATACCGATCCTATCCCTGCCTTAATCCCGTAGCGTACTCAATTCCTTAATGCGACAGCGATCTCAACGATTCTTTGTACACCCATCTGAAACCTTACTGAACGATCCAGTTTTTCATCCGGTCTAACTGATATATCCCTAGTGGTACCTACTACAATATCTAGGCATCCTGTAGACGCAATCGAGTCATTTCCCTTTTAAAACTAGAAGTCACCATCATTTGTTACAATCCATGGTTATCCCTTATTTGGCAAATTAATCCATACTCAGGATCATATAAAAATCCTCATATGACGAACTCAGTCAATTTTACTGCCAACCTTCTACCCATAATACTTTATCCCTTCTCTTGGATGTTACCAATCTTCCTGGTAGACACTAAAATCTCAAGCCCCATGGCGTGACAGTCATATAGCATGTGCCACATATTTATGTCTCTACTGAATGATACGTTGCACCAAACTCAATCAGTTCAATAAAAAGGAACAAGAACTAGAAAGTCAACTGATCGCCTTAAGGGACTAGCCTCAGGCTCTGACTACATCAAGGCGGACACTCGAACCAGGGTTGCATAATCTATACTCCTTGGTTCTTTCGAATTTGATTTTGGGAAATCCTTCCTGACATGCCCAACCATGCCACATAGAAAATATGCCTTCACTCAGTGTCCTCCCAGATGGTGTCCCCTGCACCTGGCGCATACTAGATAACTTCACCAGGCCTCATTGCCGCCCTGGCGGCCACCCTATAAACTATAGACCCTCCTGTCAGGACCAAGAGTAGAAGAACTATCAAGGATCATTCTTTTCTGGTTAGTGGGCATCCGCCCCTACCTAATCCCGCAAATGGGGATACGACACTCTGACTTTGTATCTCATCTCTTGCGTCTTCTATAACAAGGTCTTCCCTACTGCCCGAGCATAGATAGAAGTCTCATGAACTGGAGTGATCCTAACACTCTGGGCCATCCCAAATTTCAATCCTCAAATGAATTTTTCCTTCCGAACCACATGCATTGGTACCAAATCAAAAGCAGATTTGGCCAACCCATCAAATTCGTTGACATACTCTGTCACTGTCTTACCATCCTGAACCAAGTTTGTAAACTCATTGGTCTTCCCAATTCAGACTACGTCACAATAGTCTCTTTCATCGAACCATTGTCTGAATTCCTCCCAACCCATCATGACAACATTCCGAGTCTGGGGTACTACTTCCCATCACGTCCGAGCATCCTCCCACAACATATACGTGGCAGAAGCCACTTATCATTGCCCACCACTCCCATATAGTCAAGAATGGAGCTAATCATGCCCATCCACTATTCAGTTTTGAAAGGATCCAAACCTCCCTCGAAACTGGAGGATAATGCTTCTGGAATCTTTCATACAACAATTCCCACCTGTTTCTACCCTCAGGTTAAATTGCAACTGGTGCCATTTCCGTCAAAACATATGAAGCAACATTCCCTGACAGAATCTGCTATCTCAACCACCTAATTTCTTCCTCCTGAACTAGCAGTCTTGCTTGCATATCAGCAAACATTTGCTGCAAATTCCAAGGACAGATGGAGGGTTTTAACCCTGACTATCATCAACAACCCCCATACTAATTAGGCCAGGTCTAGTTGAGTGCCTTGAATACATAATTTCCGAATTTGTCTGCAGTCAACGACTTACCCTATCAATCCTGATACTTTTATCCAGAACTATTCCATGAACAAGCCAAATAACATGGTACCCACACACACAATACACATATCAAAACACAAATCTATAATGTTCATGCATCAATTATCAAGTCCTATTTCCACCCAATACGTTTATACACATCATGCTTCCTATTCTAGCATGCAGATAAAGCACTTAGTTTCATTTAAACAATTAAACACATAGTTATGTTATTAGTTACCAAACCATGACCCGAGCTTATCTTTAGCAGCGAGTGTACATGCCCAGCCAGTCTTCAGGAACCCTTAAACCTAGACCGCTCTGATACCAAGTTGTAACGCCCTAGTTATCCAAGACCGTTACATGGTGTGTTTAAAATAATGCTTAACTCGCTAAACGAGTCATTTGAACTTAAATGTGTAATGTAAGACTAAGTTAAGGACAAGTATTAAAATTTTTGGTCGATAAAATGATTATTTTTCATTAAAATATTTAGTTTATACACGGGATCCCAAAATCAGTTACAAACTTGTAAAAGAAAATTAGAATACAACTTAGCCGTCCTAATTGGAAAACAGGGTTCAAACCTAGTTCCTCCCATGCTATCTTGGTCGTGGCGATCAGGTAGGCTGCATATGTACACACCGCCTTTGAAGCTCTCCAACTCATGGCTGGTCCGGCTATCCCTTTCCTTACCTTCACCACATAGCACCCGTGAGCCAAGGCTCAACAAGAAAACTTAAATTAGTATGCACAACTAGGCAACAATATAAAAGCAGTAAACATAAATCATTAGATTCAATTAATAACAGGATATAAGTAACCATCCTAATAGTAATATTCAGCTCAGTCAAATGGATAAACCAAACTCATCAATCAATAGAAATAGGTAAGTGCAAAACAAACTTCTGTTTATTGTATAATGATTAGGTCTGGAGCCCTTAGGCCGAGTCTTCTGGTCTTATAGCCGACCTCGGCACCCTTAGTCTGGGCTACATTCCGCATGCTTTCTATCAGCCCCGACACCCTTAGGCTGACCTATAAAGATATACAATCACAAATGCACAATGCACAACAAGTAGTCAATGGTAGCGTAAACAAGCATGCCTATCCAGATATTCTTAGCTACACATATGTTCACATTCATAACATATTCATTAACAGGGGTTTAAGCCCCATTCACAACCCGAGTGTCATTTTCTTACCTCGGATCTCGAGCTGAAGATGTATAGCAGTTTCGAGCACGATCCTCAATCCCGAGCCTAGTCACAAGTGACTGTAGAACTATTAAAATTTAATCTAATTAAATGCTTTACGAATAACGTAATAGCCTTTGGGACCTCGAATTCTACTAAACCGAGTAGTAAATCCCTTCCCGAACACTTAAGTTTAAATTCCCGAGCCCAAAAAAACCAATTTGGCTAAGGCTGCCTAGGCAGGCCGCGGCGCACCTCCAAGTTATAGGCCCCAGCCTCTAACTCCCAGGGGTTAGCGGGCCGCGACTTTCCCCTTAGGGTCACGGCGTGCCTACGAAATAGGAATCCCCCCAAGGCTTCTGAGGTCACGCAGGTCGTGATGCCCATGAACAAGGCCGCGGTGCGCTCCCACGAGCCCAAAAATCCCAGCTTCTTCCTGCGTTTTCCCCACAACTCAAAGCCACATAATTCAAATTAAACATGTACTAAGCCAAAACTGAGTCTAGAACTCTCAATAAAACCTTATAAACACCGTAAACAACCCAAAAGGCCAAGCCAATTCCTTAACCCAAATCAAAATCCAACCATTAGCTAAACAACTCAACCTAGCTAAGTCACAACAGAAACTCACCAAAAGAGCTAAAATTCTTACCTCAACCGTGAATTTTGACTCCCCTTGAATTGCTCTACTTATTCCCAACTTCAATCCCCAACCCTCGAGCTTCAAATTCACAATTGTTGCATCAATTCTCCAAGAGTCTCACCAAGGTTTTCAAGTGCACCAAAAGAGAAAGAGAGAGAGAGAAAGAAAACCGTATAAAGGGAGAGAGAGAAAGAGAGCTAAGAAAGGTTCTAGCCACTTCCTAAAGTTTTTCTTAAGTTTATCCCTAACCACAAAAGACAAAAATGCCCTTAAACTCATCCTTAGCCTTTCTAACACCACCAAGGGAAAAACTGTCTTTTCCCGCTAAACCTCAAGTAGCCTAATTGATCACCAAATAATTACGCGTTAGCCAATAAATACCAAATACGCACTAACTCCCCGAAATACCCCTAGGCTCGCCCCGAGCCGGGTATTGGACCCCTTTGTGACTATTCCGCTAATCCGCTCACTAGGATTGCCTCGAGTCGAATACTACAAATATATCCACATAATAATGTGGTCTCAATCACTTACACACATATAATCACATTTATGCCCTCAACGGGCCAAAATCACAAATATGACCTTATATAGAAGAACGGGCCCACGTTCATATTTAATACACATAAACATGCATATATATATATATTCATATTATCATATAAATCAAGTTTGCCATGTAGTCATGCCTTTAATCAGTTCATTTCACACATATATCCAATTATACCCTCCAGGCACACTAATCATGGCACTAAGCATTATTAGCATTTTTGGGACATTACCGAAATATTCAACACTTTCATTCTATGATTCAAACTAAGATTCAAATTCTCAAAACTTACAATACCAAAGAATTTTTTAATTCTATTCTTGGCCCTTATATGATAAAACAAGGTATCATTCACTTAAGTTCCTCTGTTTACACTCCTCAACAAAATGGAATTACTGAACTCTAAAATCCACATCTTCTTGAAGTTGCTCGGTCTCTTATGTTCCCAAATTTTTCTGGGATGATGCTATTCTTACTGCTAACTACCTCATCAATCGGATGTCGTCAAAGGTTCTAAACTTTCAAACTCTTTTGCAACTATTCCCTCGTACAAGGTTCATTAGTTTTGTTGATCTTAAGATCTTTGGCTGTACTATTTTTGTACATCTCTATTCACAAGGTCATAGTAAGTTAGATCCTCAATCTATCAAATGCATCTTTATTGGTTATTCATCTCATTAAAAGAGTTATAAGTGTTATTCTCCTACTACTCAAAAAACCTATAACTCTATGGATGTAACCTTTTTTGAAAAACATGCTTACTACAAGTCTGAGATTCAGGGGGAGAATGTAAATGAATCTCATCTTTGGGAGAGTATTCTAGGTACACATACTAAAATTATTCCAGCTACTCATACTCATACTCATACTCCACCTCTCGTTCATTCTTCCAATCCAGTCATGGTCACTTCATCTACTTCTTCAATCATGGAAAATCAAGGTACAACTAGTTCTTCCTAAGTCATAGAAAATAAAGATCCACCCATGACTATTGACTCTTAACTAGAACCTAAAGAGCTTCATGTCTACCAAAGAAGGAAATTTTTTGAAAAAGAATTAAAAGATCGAACACATCTCGAGGACCACCATGAATCGGAACTGGATCCACATCCTTCAGAAATACATTCAGGTTTGAGTAATCCTAGTCATGATAATGTTATTCATATAAATGATTATTTGCCTATTGCTTTGAGAAAAGGATTTCGTGCTTGTACTAAAGATCCCATTGGACACTTTGTGTCCAATAAAATCTTATCTCCGTCCTATCAGACATTTGTTTCAATTCTTGATAGTGTACAAATTCCTCATACAATCCAAGAGGCACTGACTAATACTAGATGGAAAAAGGGTGTACAAGATGAGATCAACACCTTGGTGAAGAATGAAACTTGGGAAATTACAAAATTACCAACTTGGAAGAGGCCTATGGGATGGAAGTGGGTATTCACTATTAAACATAAAGAAGATGGTAGCATTGAGAGATTTAAAGCTCGCTTGGTTGCTAAGGGTTTCACTTAGTTTTACGAGATATATTATCTAGAGATCTTTGCTCCCATTGCTAAACTCAACACCATCCGTGTTCTACTCTCTCTTTCTGCAAATCAAGACTGGCCAGCGCACCAACTAGATGTTAAGAATGCATTCTTGAATGGAGATCTAGGGAGAAGAAGTCTATATGGATATTCCACCTGGTTTCAAGAATTCATCCAACAACGACAAAATGAGGACAAAGTTTGCCTTAAGCAATCTCCACAACATGGTTTGGAAAATTCACTAAGTCAATCATTCAGAATGGCTATACTTAATGTCAGGAAGATCACACATTGTTTGTCAAACTCAACTCAGATAAAAAGATAGCTATCCTAATTGTTTACGTTGATGATATAATACTGACATGCGATTATAAGGAGGAACTATAAAGGATGGAAAGTTTCTTATCAAAGGAATTTGAGATTAAATACCTCGGGTATCTCAGATATTTTCTTGGCATGGAAGTTGCACGATTAAGACATGGCATCTTTGTTTCTCAAGGTAAGTATGTTCTAGACTTACTCAAGGAAATAGAAATGCTTGGGTGTAAACAAGCCTCAACTCCAATGGATTCGAATAAGAAAATTTGCTTAGGGACAGATCAGACGCCTGTGGATAGGGGGAGATATCAAAGGCTAGTTGGATGCCCTATTTATTTATCTCACACTAGACCCGACATTGGTTTTCCCACTAGTGTGGTGAGTCAATACATGAATAATCCAACAGAGGAGCACATGGAAGTTGTTACAAGAATCCTTAGATACCTCAAGATGACTCCAAGAAAAGGTCTGCTTTTTAGGAAGAATGACAATAAATAAATCAAAGTTAACACTGATGCAGACTGGGCATGAGATATAATAGACAGAAGGAGTACTTCAGGTTACTGTTCTTATGTTTGGGGTAATCTAGTAGCATGGAGGAGTAAGAAACAATCAGTTGTTTCTAGAAGCTTAGCTGAAGCCAAATTTAGAGCTCTAGCTCTCAGCATTTGTGAAGGACTTTTGGCTAAAAAAAGTTACTTAGAGAACTGGGAGTATTTACAGAAAAGTCTATACAAATGTTTTGTGACAATCAAGCTGCCATTAGTATTGCAAAAAAATCATGTTCATCATGACAGGACTAAGCATATTGAGATAGATACACACTTCATCACTGAGAAAATTGAGCATGCCATTGTTCAAACTATTTATACTCTATCAAGATTTTAAGAAGCTGACATCCTCACCAAACCTCTCCCAAGAACCAGTTTTGAAGAATTAATGTGCAAACTTGGGATGTTAGACATACATAACCCAACTTGAGGGGAGTGTGGATTTATTTCCTAATTACGAAGTTGATCACAACTGTATATAGGAATCAATTTGGTATTCATATCAAATATTTTGTATATTTATTCTTTCTAAAAATAGGAGATTCTAATGTTGTATTTTCCAGAATTATCTAATTGTATTTATTGGTTTAGATTCTAGGTTGTATATATATTTCCTCACTTTGAGATGATAAAACACACAAATATTCAAAATCTCACAGCTTTATTATCATACTGTATTGAAATCATTGATACATAAACCGCGGTTTTTGGTATCTCCAACATGAGATCTCTTAGCCACTAGGCTGTTAGGAACGAGTTTCCTAATACGCAGCGGAATGGTGGTATGGTTGGCCTAGTGTACAACAAAAATTTTGTAACATATTTAAACTACCTTTCAATATGCGGATCCATTAATATACATACATTAATCATAAACAAGATATGGATAGAATTCATACCTCTTGAAGCCTATCAAGTGTCCTTGCTATCTTTTCGTATTTAGAACGATCTTCCTATCCAAGCCGCTCCCACGTACTCATACCAAGATCTTCCAAAGCGTTCTCTACACCTCAAGAAATGTGTGGGCACTTAGAGAATGAAGGATAGTTTATTTGTGATTCTACTTGATGTACTCAACACATGAGATCAAGAGAATAGGCCTGAGAATTGGTTCTTTATTTTCAGGGAGAGAAAACTATCGTTCTATTTTTCACAGAACGAATGTTCAGAGTTGTCTCACACACTTATCTGAATATTTTTCTGATTAGTCATACTTAAAAGAAAATATTCAAATTTTAAAAAATAAATGTGTAACCATTTTACAATTTACTTTTTAATTAATTAATTATTCTATTAATGAAAAAATCCAAAAACCAATTTTTGAATTATCATTAATTAATTAATTAATTAAATACAAATGAAAAAACCCATCCCTGAAAATGCCCTACACGCCACACACAGTCCATGGACTATGTGTGCACGTGTAGACTCCCTAATTTTAGGGATGTTGGTTTTTCAAGTTTTATTTAATTATTTATTCAAATTACTTTGTCTGATAAGATCTAACAACCTGATAACTAATTCAAATTTGAATTCAAATTAATTATCTTTTTAATTAATTATTTGAATAAATATTAATCTTTTAAATTCAAATCCAATTTGAACTTATCAAATTATTATCTCCCACTCAAATAAAGATATTTAATTAATTCTACCAATTAATTAAATCCAAAATTTTCGAAAATAAATATTTAATTTATTATAATTTCGAAAATTATAATTAATTTATTATTTAATTAAATTTCGAAATTAATTTAAATATTTAATATAATTTCGAAAATTATACGAGAATTAAATATTAATTAATTTTGTTAACTACAACTCATTTGTAATTAATTAATTAATCACTATTATCATATAATTGCATATTTAGCCTGAAGAACAAATTTCTTCTTAAATATGTCTTTAAACTATTTTCCCTTCATATCAACTCTTACCTTGAATAGTGTTGATAGAGCTGCTATGGGAACCTATGGACCTATAATTCCAAGCTCCAATAAATTTGAGATTATTAATTAAACTCTTTAATTAAATAATCTTAATTTATTAATCTCATGATTATTCCACTATAAATATGAGACTGCACTCTTGTAATTATAGACATTTCATTTACTGAGTACTTTATAATCATAAAGTGTCCATTGATATAATCATTGCATACAACTTGAACCTCTAATAATGGTTCATAATTAATTGGGAATAAAATTACCGTTTTACCCTTTTAATTATCTCTTGTTTCCTTAAGTACCATTGACTCTACTAGTGAAGGTTAATTCATAACTAAATTATGAATTTGAGCTCAATAACCTTTCAGTCCCAAAAGTCAACCCTTAAGAGAACCATCATTCAATCTCTTGCGAGAAGGTATAGATTCCATATCTGTATACTATGTCCCCAGCCATCTATATTAATGAGTTCCCAAAACAAAAGTTTCTAGCCTGATCATTCTGACAGACCCTAATAAGTGAATCAAAGAACTCATATAACATAAACAGGAGTTCATAGTATCTTCAAGATTAAGATCTATTTGTATATGATCATCAGTTGATATATTTAATTAATACTTCGAAACGGTATTTAACTAAGCATTAATAAACATATATGGTCCAGTTCTATATATTCTCTAATATATAAAGCACCTCCACTAAAGTGTCCCACCACACTAGTGATCCGGATCTAGATCACATGTATTCATAATACTAGTGGACCGTACTTGCAGTAATTAATCTAAAGATTCCATAACTTTATTTTACTGCGAACTATTCAAGTTCATTTATCTCAAACACAATCCTCCCGTACCAATACGTGTTTGAGATCACATATATGAACTTATGAATTTTCCTGATATTTACATAATATTATCATAGAATAATATAGTCCATAAAATATATGCATAACAAATTCAATTTATTTATTTATTTCATTAAAACAATGTCTACTACATATGCTTTCAGGGCACATTTCCAACAATGGCCTCTTTGCTGGTTGTCGCTAGAGCTACAAACTCAAACTCCATGGTTGAGGGACATATACATGTTTGTCTCTTAGATTCCCAAGAAATGACACCCCCACCAAGGGTGAACACCCAGCAAGTTGTTGAGGTTATCTCCTACATTGAATATCCAACTTGCATCAGAATATCCCTCAAGTATCTTAGGAAACTTAGAATATTGGAGGCATAACTCTTTGGTCCTTTTAAGGTATCCAAATGCTCTTTCCACGACCTTCCAATGTTAGATACTTGGATTGCTAGTAAACCTACTTAGTTTACTAACCGCAAATGCAATATCTGCTATAGTACAATGAGTGGCGTACATCAAACTCCCAATTACACTTGCATACTCTAGTTGAGCCACTACTCTCCCTTCATTCTTTTCAATCTTTAGATTTGAATCGAAGGGTGTGTTTGCCTCTTTGATATTAAGATGACCAAACTTGTCAAGTATCTTCTCAATATAATGAGCTTGACTTAAGGCAAATCCATGCACATTTCTTCTAATCTTGGTACCTAGTATGGTATCGACCTCTCCAAGGTCTTTCATTTTGAAAGTGGATGATAGAAACCTCTTCGTTTTTAATATGCATTTCATGTCATTACATAATATCAACATATAGACACATCAAGATGACATAGTCATCACAAGTCTAATAATATAAGCACTTATTCGCATTGTTGTGTCTAAACCCATCCGAAACAACAACCTTATCAAACTTCTCATGCCATTGTTTTGGTACCTTTTTATAAACCATATAATGATTTAACAAGCTTACTCACCTTATGTTCAGTTCCCCTTAGAACAAACCCTTCCGGTTGTTCCATGTAAACCTCCTCATCGAGGTCACCATTTTGGAATGCCATTTTGACATCCATTTGATGAACATATAGATTGTGTATTGATGATAAGACAAACAACAATCTTATTGATGTTGTCCTTGCCACCGGTACATGGTATCAAAATAATCTATGCCTTCCTTTTGTCTAAACCATTTGGCCACCAATCTTGCCTTACAGGCTTGAATGGTACCATTAGTGTTGTATTTTCTTGAAAATACCCGCTTGCAACCTATTGGCTTTGATCCTTGTGGTAGATCAACAATCTCCCAAGTGCGGTTAGAAATAATTGAATCCATCGCATCATTTATTTATACTTTTCAAAAGTTAAAGTCCCTTTAGGACATAGCTTCTTGGAAAGTTTTAGGATCATCCTCCACTTGAAGTACCATAGGATACTTCCAAGTGTCTCCATTGTGGTTTCCCTCCACTCAGTAAAAAGTGTCCACTTTAGATGTTTTATTTTGTGATCCACTCTTTTTAAGCCTCTGGCTTGTTCTAGGGAACATCAGTTGCCCTACAACCCTTGAAGGTAACTCCTCTTGAGTTCCTTCTAAGGAGATCGGTTTGTGAGGCTTATTGTCACTACACAATAGATTCTAAAAGAACTAATCACATTAGACTCCAAGTCTATTAGCCTATAGGCCTTGCTATTTGATTCATAGCCTACAAACACACATTTGATGGCCCTTGGACCCAACTTGGTCCTTTTACACTTCATGCTCTTGCAATAAGTAAGACACCCCCACACTTCGAGATAGCCTAGGATGGGCCTCTTTCTTTTCCATATCTCATATGGTGAAATTTGATTCTTCTGTAGAGGAACCCGACTTAGAATATGACAAGCAGATAGCAAGGCTTCTCCCGATAATGCAAAACTCAAATTAGCATGTATATCATAGCATTTATCATTTCAACATATGTTCTATTTTTTCTTTCTGTTGTACTATTTTGTTGGGGTTTATAAGGGGTTGTACATTCATGTATTATACCATGCATCTCACAAAACACATTGAATTCATTGGAAAAGTATTCACTGCCCCTATCACTTCTAATTACTTTGATTTTATTTTTTTCCAATTGATTTTCAACCTCAGTCTTATAGATTTTAAACATGCTAAAGGCCTCATCCTTATTCTTAAGCAAGTACGCATATGTGAATCTAGAACAATCATCAATAAAGGTGATAAAGTACCGATATCCACCCCTAGTAATTATCGCATTCAATTCACATAAATCACTATGTATCAAATCTAACAAGTTAGTTTCTCTTTCAACACTTGGAAAAGGTTTCTTTACAATCTTATATTTAATACATAATCACAATTATCATGCTCAACATCATTTCATACAATTAATCTTCATTTTATAACTCTTTTAATTGTACTATATCCTATATGAGCAAGTCTATTATGTCACAAAGTAATAGAATCAAAGCCAAGCATATAAGAGGAAGACGTCCATGCATTATTATCAAAACAATAGTCTTTGGTACGCAATTTTATCATCCCATCACACACATACCCATTCTCCAAAAAGTAGTTCCCCTTGGACAAGATTAGCTTGCTGGACTCAAACACAACCTTGATGCCCCATTTGCTCAACAAGTGCCCACTCGCAAGATTCCTACTCATATCCGGAACATAAAACACATTGGTCAAAAGAACCTTCTTTTCGGATGTGAAGTAGAGATAAACATTCTCTTTGCCCAACACTTTGGATCTATGCTCATTTCCCATTTGGATCTCATCACCATCCTTAGACTCTTCAAAGGTTTTGAAGATCTCTTTTTCATAAGTTACATGAATGGTCGAACAAGTATCATACCACCATCCTTGCACTTTGCCTTGGATAGCATTCACCTCCCTCAAGGTATCAACCAACTCCTCTTTGGTTGTGTTGACCTTGGATCCATTGTTGTTGGACTTTCGGAACTTGGATCCATGTGACCACTCTTGCCACACACAAAACAATGGCCTCTCACACCCTTGAATCACCATTCATTCTTCTTAGGGGCTAGATATGAATCCTTCTTAGATTGGGGTCTCTTGTCGGTATTTCCCTTGGATTGAGAGCTCTTCTCTATGGCGTTAGCCTTGGAGGTCCCAACATTGGACTCATCCATACACTTCTCTCTAGAATGAGACTCATCTTCAATCCTTAGGTGCTTTAGAATCTCATCCAAAGATACCTCTTCATTATTATGGAGAATATTCTTTCTATAGCCCCTCCAAGATGAAGGAAACTTGGCTATGATCCCACCCACAATGAAGGATTTCACAATGTTATCTTTAGGGTAAATAACTTATTCACAATAACTTGTAGCTCATGTACTTGGGGGAGTAAGGCTTTTGCATCAAAGATCTTAAATTCCATGTATTGAGTAATGAGGAATTTCTTGGTACCTTATTCTTCGATTTTGTACTTCTTCTCAAGAGCTTCCCAGATCTCCTTTGCCAATGTAGTGTTTGTGTAGAGATCATAGAAACAATCTGATAGAGCATTGGGAATGTGGCCTCTACATATAAGCTCATCATCTTCCCTTTTCTTCATTTCCTTGGTCACTTCTTTAGCATCATCATCTTTGGAGCCTCCAAAGTCTTCAAATCCTTGTCAAGGATATAGTGCACCTTCAAAGTTGTGAGGAGGAACTTGATCTCATCTAGCCATCTTACTAAGTTTGAGCCATCAAATCTATCTAGTCTCACTAGATCTTGAGACATGAACTTGCAGCCTGAGATTGATGAACTTTCTTCCATGGCTTTGGTTAGTAGAAAAACCTTAGAGATAGACAAAATTTGATACAAAACTTATGTTTAGAGGTAGAGGTTTTTGAATGTTGGAGATTTAAGGCTATAACCTTAGTTTTGTATGTCATAACTCAAAGTAATAAACAATAATAAACTCTAATGAAAGAAAATTACAAAGAACATAACACAAATAAACAAGTGGTATTATTGACCTTTGTTATTGAAGAACCTTCTTACATAAAATCACAAGTCTATGATTTTATGTAAACCACAAAATGTAACTAAGGCTTGACACAAATAAAAATTTGTTGTCCAAAAATCTTTATTCCTAGCATTCTCCTTCAGATTACTTGAAGCTACTACAATGGAATGAGAATGGGATTCACAAGCCTTGAATCTTCATGCAAGTCAAGCTTTCTTGATGAAGTTCTTGCAAAAAACTAGTAATCTTCAAAGTTAGAGAGAGAGGTGAGTGATAAATTCACCAATTAACTCAAATGATCCCTTTATATAGTATAGGAACCCTCATTATACTCGACTAATGAGATTACAACATTTTAATTTGAATTTTGGAGCCAAACACACATCACTGCATGGTCTCGTACAGACGGCCCAAGCAACGTGTCACCTGTACCCAGGCGATGCATCGCTTAGAAGTAGGCGATGCATCGCCTAGAAGTAGGCGATGCATTGCCTAAGTAGGCTTTTCAAAGGCGTGTGGTGCCTCGCCTCCTAGAGGTGACGGAACACTAGTCCCTCTGACTTGGCGCTCCAAAAATTGTCTCAAAATACCCCCAAATGTTCCCAAACTTTTTGGGTACTCTTATATACTCCAAAGAAACAGTTTGGACCTGAAAAGATGATTTATAATTGCTTATATTGAAAGTCAACTCTCACATGTTGACTTTAGTTAAACCGTTATGGTTTTTGCACCTCTTTGTGCCTAACCAATTTCACCATGTATTTAACCAATCATAACAATAGCTGGTCGTTCATCTATGAGTTTGTTATCAAAGACTCGCTCTTCACAGTTGGTCATTCATCTATGGGATCACTATCAAAGACCTGCTCCTCACAGCTGGTCACTCATCTATGGGTTTGCTTTCAAAGACCTGCTCCTCACATATGGTCATTCATCTATGAGTTCGTCATCTAAGACCTGCTCCTCACTACTGGTTACTCATTGATGAGTTTGCTATCAAAGACCTTCTCCTCATAGCTAGTCGCTCATCTATGAGTTTTTTTTATCAAAGACCTGCTCCTCACAGTTGGTCGCTCATCTATGAGTTCGTTATCAAAGACCTTCTCCTCACAGCTTTTCGCTCATCTATGAGTTTGTTATCAAAGACTCACTTCTCACAGCTGGTCACTCATCTATGAGTTCGCTATCAAAGACTCGTTACTTACATCTGGTCGTTTATCTATGCGTTTGCAATGAACACTGTTTCTTAAAGGGGTGACTTGTATTTAAGTGCATCTTATTTACGAGTTTTGAACAAGGGCTGGTCATTTTTCTGGTCGCTTATAAGTTTAAGAACAAATATGATCACTAGTGCATACACGATTTGTCCATTTTTTACATGCCAGCCGTTATTCTTGACAATTATTGTATTTATTATACACGTATTTTCTCTTTGGTGTGTTTTTTTGCTATATTATAAAACTTATTACAAGTTCTAATGAACAAAAATGTTTGAATAGGTCCGGTCTATGGCAAGTGACTAAGCACCTTAAGCCCCTCGATCACTTGGGGGGCACACGAGATACAAGGCCTAGGCAAAGCATATGAAAATATGTAAACACGCGAGGAAATTAAGGTAAAGCACATACAGACACTTAGAATATTATTTCAAATTTTTTTGGGAAAGTATAAAGTGTTGTGATGTGTTCAGTCATGCGAACAAGTGTTGCAATGCATAATAATAAACTGAAATACCAATAAGAATATATTTACACCACAAGCAGAAATGCTCGTATGTACTAAAAACTTTACAAGGAATATTGCATTAAGCAACCTATTGTCTCAACATAACAGTCAAGTTGTTCGGATGTTGCCAACAAAAAATATATTAAAAGATACACAGAGGAAATCAAACAACATGAGAATGCTGGTCGGTAGCAGTATCAGCTTCATCCCCAGCATTAAGACCAATCACCAAAGAAATCTCTTTATTAGGAGAGGTAGGAAGGTCATTCTCCTTGGCAAGACGAGAAACACACTTCTTCAACTCAACTTGTTTTACATGCTCCAAAAGATAGTCATAATTAGCATTTGGATTTTGCTTCCAAAACATGTAGAAGCAGTTGAAGTTAGCTCCTTTAATACGCTCCAAATTTCTCTGGTTGTCCTGCTTGAGGGTCAATACTTTTTGTTCCTGATCGAAGACCTTCTTATCCAGCTTGTTTGACTCCTCACGCCTCTCCGTGAGCTCACTCTCCAGCTTTCAAGCTTCATCCTTGTTATCTTGGGCGATGCCTCTGGCCTTCTCCAATGATCACTTAACTCTTCCAAGATCATCATGTTGGTATAAATATGATAAAACATGATACACAACAGAATGGATCTTTTTAAAAAAATATTAATACCAACCAGGATCATATATATATAGATATATTAAATCAAATACAAACAGATTAGAGATTACCTCTTGTAGCCTATCAAGAGTCCACAAATCTTTTTGTATAAATCAACGATCTTCCTATCCTTATTCTGAAAGCTCACACCTTGATCTTCCAGACCAATCCTCAAACACACAAGGACATGTGTAGGCACATAGGATTCAAAAGATTGATTAGAACTCTCTAAATGTAGTCAACACATGAGATCTAGAGAGGTTTGATAAGAGAGAGGATGTTGTGAACAGATTTTCAGGTTTAGAAAAATCTATCAATTTCTTTTTCTGAGAGAGAGTCTGACAGTCAAACAACTTTGATTGCTTAAAAATATTTTTCTGAAAGTATCGTTCTTTCAATTTTATAAAGATAATTAACTTAATTAATTAATCTTTATTAAAATAAAGCTGATCAGTTATAACCTATTTATTTTTTAAAATTTAAATTATGTTTAAAAAGAATAATTAAATAAACAAATAAATTTGAAATTTAAAATTCAAAATCCCAGGGATATTTCTATCCCTGAGTGGCACCACACACTCACTTCATAGTGAGTGTGTCGTGTGCCACTATTATGGTTATCCTTAACTTTCTCATTTATTTTATTTAATTAATATTTAAGATAATATATTTATCCCAAAATAAATATTAGTAGATTCAAAATTAACTTTATCTTAAAATATGAGTTTTAAATAAATAAATATCTTATTATAAATATGATAGTTATTAATCTCTCTCTATATTAATCCAAACATGATTAATATTTTTTTTAACATATAGTTTTTCAAAATAAAAACTATATAGTTAAATAATTAATTAATTCATAATTAATCAATTTCCCATAACTATCACATAATTTTTTCCTGGTCATGGAAAATTAATTCATTTGCAATTTAGACATTCTCTCTACAAATCTTTCTTTTGACATCCTTACCCTTGACAGTATAAGATAGAGGTGATCTGGGGACCATGAACCTATAATACGAAGCTCCAATAAACTAGATTATTAATTAAACTCTTTAATCTGATATTCTTATTATTAATTCCATGACTACTCCAATATAAATATGGAATTTCACTATAAGTATTTATAGAGTTTTCTCTTATAGTCTATTGATATAATCAATAAATGTACTTATGTCCTCCATTTATTGGTTTGTTGATTAGAGCTAGTCAAGATTACCATTTTACCCTTCTAATTACCTCTTGATCATTAAGTACCATTAATTCACTAGCGAATAATTAATATATAATCAAATTCTAGAGTTGGCTCAATAAATATTCAGTTCCAGAATTAACCCTTAAGGGAACCAATATTCGATATGTTAGGAAAGTATGGATTCCATTATTGTAAATCTTGTTCCCAACCATTCATGATATTGAATCTCCAAAACAAAAGTCATTAGCCCCATTATATTAAGAAACCTCAATGAGTGAATCAAAAGATTCAATAAACATAAACAGGAGTTCATGAATACTCAGGATTTAGACTAATCTACAAATGATCATCTATTATGAGAAGAATTAAATCTTTATGTCAAACGGTAAGTTTATAAAGATAATTAATTCTCATCGGTCATGTCATATATAATCTCTATAATATACAATATCTTTACTAAGATGTCTATCCACATCAACAACCTGAATCTAGATCACTTGCATATCGTATGTTTAGTAAACCATACTAGTAACCATTCATTAAAGATTCCTTACTTTAATATGTTACTGACTATTTTATTCATTATATATGATCTTAATTCTCTCGTACTAATACAAGATCATATTCTCATGAGTGAATATGAAATTTTCTTGATATTATTATATAATTAATTCAGAAAATAATTATAACATTCAAATATAATAAAATTGTATTTTTATTTAAATCAATAAAATGTATTTACATGCTTTTAGAGCATTAATTATATAATAATATCAATAAACGACTTTGGAGGAAGCGTTTTGGTAAACGGGTCCGACAGGTTCTGTTCCTGAGCTATCTTCATAACAGTCACATAACCTCAGTGCACAATCTTTCTAACCAGATGGTATTTCTTTTCTATATGATTTCCTCTCTTGTGGCTTCTAGGTTCCTTGGAGTTAGATACCGCTCCACTGTTATCACAATATAGGATTAATGGATTACCCATTGTAATGACCCTATTAATTCTAATACTTTGGACCATTAAAACCACTATACATAGACACTATTTTCGAGAAAACATACATAAGAAACATTCAAAACTTTATTAAAAACTCTAAAGTAAATGTTGAAATACATAAATGAATGGTATGGGATCCTATTGTTTGAAAAAAAAACATAACTTTAAACTTTAAATGAAATTGTTTACAAACTAAGTGCGGAAAATACATGAAAACATAATAAAAAGACTGAAAATAACGTCATCCTCAAATCGTTCACGCAGTCCATCGAATTCATTCTTCCTCAATACACAAGCCAAGCTACCATGAATCCTTCCGCCGCCATATCTATTTTCCTACATACATTAAAAAAATAAAGGAATGAGTCTAATGCCCAGCAAGGAAAATCTACTAATAACATAAAACATATACATAAACTATATCATAAACATATGTCATATACTACAATGGCCATTATACTACTTGGGGCTTGTTAACTAGACAAGTCATATGCCCAATATAATGATGAGGCTTGCTAGCCAGGCAAGTCATATGCCCATAATTTACTAGGGCTTGTTAGCTATACAAGTCATATGCTGTAGAGTCCAAGAACTTTACTTAGCTAATTATTTAGTAGTATTATAGTATGTATAGTATTATCTTTGTTACTGTGGATTTTTGGTTCAAACCGGGAATTATTTGGACACTCATAGTAGTACTTATAGACTTTCTAAGTTTAACCTATAGTTTAAGAATATTAATTTTAACCTAAGGTTGGATTATATAGCTGATATTAAGAATAATATTTATTATACTATAAGGTTTAGATATCAACCAATAGGATTTTAAGCACATGTTATGAATGGGTAATTAAAGATTAAGTATTTTGGAGGATTAAATTTAATAAGGAGTAAAGTTTGAATGCAATAGGGTCAGTCAGCAGCTTTGAATACGTTGAGGGCTTAGTCAAGGCTGTTTACTCCATTCAAACTTAGCTAAAAATGTGTAATTTCGTGTTTAATTAATCAGTGTGTGCCGATATATCGCAGCTATAGGGGGCGATATATCGCAGCACGTAGATACGGAAAACACGAGACGATGCACGGTCGCCTCGGGCATACTGGCCCAGGCGATATATCGCCTACAGGGGGCGATATATCGCCTCCTTCATCATAATTCAAATGTTTTTTAATTCTTTTTCCTTTCAGCCATTCAACCTCTTCATAAATCCAGCATCTTTTGAACGAGTCTTCAGCCTCTGCTGAACGATTATTCAAATTATTTTCACCAAAAAGCTATTATTTTTATTCAAGTAAAATTAAGATTCCTTCATTCCCAAACTCTATAAATAGGACCTAGTACCCAGCCATTATTCACCTTTTACTCTAAGTTCAGAAGCTGCAAGTGCTAGGAGAGTGTGAGAGTTAAACACTTGGGTGGGGAAATCATAAGCTTAATCATCTTAAGCTTATCAAACACTTTGGGAAGTAAGGTTCTATAGTATTTCGGTTGTGGTGTAGATTGGTCTTGCAAGTCTTTGAGGTAAACCAAAACTCTAGTTCATTTGTTTTATGTTATTTTCCTTCTCATAGTCTTCTACTCAGTCTTCTAACCCCATTCTTATTTTGGTTAGGAAATCTAAGTTCTTGAGCACATAAGTTTTGGTAAGTATGTTTTCTCAAAGGTTTAGCCTTTCCATTCCTTTCATTTCTTCTTCTTCAAATCTACTCACCCTTTATATATGGTTTTAGGAGTGTTCCAAAAGTCCCAACTCGGTCCACATATCCCGGTAACTTTGGTAAGGAAAATAAGATAGAAACGCATATGTTATATGTCTTATATGTTATCTTATGTTTCTTATGTTATGAAATATGTTATGAAATGTGTATGTTTGTAGGCTTGGGCATATGACCCATATGACTAACAAGACCCCAAAAAGATTATGGGCATATGACCTACTTAGCTAGTAGGACCCCACTAATCTCATGGGCATATGACTTGTTTAGTCTATGGGACCCCAAGTAATAATGGCCATTATAATAAGTGTATGTAGTAAGTGTTATGATATATCTTTATGTTTATTACGAAATTTATGTTTATGACTATGTGTTAGATTTTCCTTACTGGGCATTAGGCTCATTCCTTTTTGTTTTATGTGCAGGAAAATAGCTTTAAGAGGCGGTAAGATTCGTGGACGCTTAGAGAATGTGTATCGATGGTGAATGGAGTCAAGGAGCCGAGCGTTATTCGATTCGAGGATGTAGTTTCGTTTTATGTCTTTTTACATGTATTTTCCGCACTATTTATGTAATGTCTTTTTATTTTAAATCATGTTTTGTTTTTAAAGACAATGGGATCCCATATCCTTCTTGGTATTTATTTTGTAAGTAACTCTTATTTTTACAAGTTACTTAATAAAATTATGGTATTTTCGTAAATGTAAGTTCTATTATGGATTGTATGTATAGTTTCGTTAATGGTCCAAAAGTCTAGATTAATGGGTCATTACATATGCCCAAGGTCTATAAACATACTATACATAATGTAAACATAAGATAACATAACATAAACATAACATATCATATAAACATATATAATTCTATCCTATTTTCCTTACCAAAATCGGGATTTATGAGAACAAGGACGGGATTTAGAACACTCCTAATACCAACAATAAGAATGTGAGTATTTCTAAAGAAAGAGATGATCAAGAAATGAACTAAACAACCAAGATGAAACTTACCAAAAAGAAACCTTAAGTTCAAAGAACTTAAATAACTAACCAAGAATTGAAAACAATGAGTTAGGAACTAAATGAAAACTAAAGAATTAAACTGAAATGAACTTAAGATTAGGAATACCTTTGAATGTACTAGAACCAAACTACACCTCGATATTGCAAACACACTACTTATCTTACTTACCAAGTGTTTATAAAGCTTAATATGATAAAGCTTATACCCCAACCCAAGTGTTTATCACTCTATAGTAACCCTAGCAGCTTGAAGGTTCTGCGCACAACTTGAAGAATGAGAGAAATGGCTGGGTACTAGGTCCTATTTATAGAGTTCAAGGAGTGAACTACCTCCTTTTAGCTTGAATAAAAATAATGAGTACTAATTGAAAAATATTTGAATATTCATTCAACAGAGGCTTAAGACTCGATCAAAACGTTCAAAGGCTTGTCAAGAGGTTAAGGAATGAATTGAGCTCGGTTTCAAAATCGTTTGAAAACATAACCCTAGGGTCGATATATCGCCTAGGCTTATGCCCTGAGTGCTTGTCGATTCATTTGTACGAAGTTCACGTGTTTTTCGTATTCCCCGTGTGGTGATACATCGGTTCCTAGGCTGCGATATATCGGCATACGTGAATATATTAAACATGTAATTGCACATTTTCAGCATAATTGAATTGATTACTCAGGTTTGACTGAGTAATACGAGATTCCAACAAGTTCTAGAAGGGTCTAGAGCTTCTAGAAACTTCTATTTTTGAATTATCCACTTAAAAGTGCTTAATTCTTCAAATAAACAAGATTGTGACAAATGTCATGCTCTTAATGGTCTTGGAAGGTTTTATAGTTTTCTAGAACTTTCGTTTATTTAAACTATAGTTAAATCCTTAAATAAACCTACACACGACAAGTGTCATGATCTTATTAATTCTATTTAAACCTTATAGTATAATAAATAACATCTTTATAATCAGCTATATTAATCAAACCTTATGTTATAATTAATATTCTTAAACTATAGGTTAAATTTATAAAATCTATAAGTGTTGCTACGAGTGTTCGACTAAGTCCTGGCTTGAACCAAAATCCACAGTAATAAACATACTATAACTATTATTAGCTATTACTACTACTACTACTACTACTACTACTATCTAGCTAAGTAAACATTCTGGGACTCTACACCCATATCTAGAACTACTTCTAAATCAGTGTAGAACTTCCTCAACCAAACCGCCTCCTTAGCTGCTTCACAAGCTGCTATATACTCGACTTCCATGGTTGAATCTGCAATACTAGATTTTTTAATACTTCTCCAGACTACAACTCCTTCACCAAGAGTGAACACTGACCGAGACGTCGACTTACGACTGTCTTTGTCTGATTGGAAATCAAAATTAGTGTATCTAGTAGGATTTAAATCACCCCTGAATATACAAGCATATAATCTTTCGTTCTCCTAAGATACTTGAGAATATGCTTTACTACAATCCAATGTTCCAAAGTAGGATTTGATTGATAACGACTCATAATCCCTACTACATAGCATATGTCAGGCCTAGTACACAACATAGCATACATAAGACTCCCAACTGGTGAAGCATAGAGATACTTTCTCATGTCCTCTTCCTCTTGAGGTGTCTTTGGACATTGCTCTTTCGAAAGAGTAATTCCATGTCTAGTCAGTAACTGACCTTTCTTGGAATTCTCCATAGAGAACCTTTCAAGCGCCTTATCTATATAATTAGCTTGAGAAAGTGCCAAGAGCTTATTTTTCCTATTCCTTAGGATTTGGATTCCCTTGCCTTTCCCAAATATTTCTTTTGGAACTTTTTGGCTAACCACTTCCTTACGTTTGACAGTGTCTCTATATCGTTGCTAATGAGGAGAATGTCATCCATGTAGAGAACTAGGAAAACCCCCACCATTCCTTTGATATATTTATATACACATGATTCGTTGACATTCTATTCAAAGCCATATGTTTTAATTGTTTCATCAATGTGATATTCCAAGACCTTGATGCTTGCTTTAATCCATAAATGGATTTAAGAAAATTACACACTTTTTGATCTTCCCCATTCTTGATGAACCCTTCTGGTTATACCATATAGATACTATCATCAAGATAGCCATTAAATATGGTTGTCTTGACGTCCATCTGCTATATTTGATAATCATATGTGGCAGCTATGGATAAGAGGATGCGAATGGATTTCAGCATGGCCACAAGAGAAAATGTTTCTTCAATCTACACCTTCTCTCTTAGTGTTACCTTTGGCTACTAGACTTTCTTTGAAAGTCTCCACTTTCCCATCTACACCTCTATTCTTCTTGTATATCCATTTGCACCCAATGGGTCTGACATCTTTAGGTGGGTCTACAAGTTCCTAGATAGAATTGGAATACATAGATTTCATTTCTTGGTTCATGGCTTCATGCCATTTATCCTTTTCTGGATCATCCATAGTCTCTTTAAAGGTTAATGGATCATTCTTGTCTGTGTAAAAAACAAGGACATGTGATGCATGTTCATAGCTAACAGGTTGTCTCACAACCTCCCACTATGACGTTGCACTGGGGTTTCTTTTTCAAGATTAGTGGTTTCCTCAGTTTTTCATTTATCATTTATTGATGATGATGAATGTGATGGAATCTTATAAGCTGTGAGTTCCTCCAAAATTACTTTGCTCTGAGGTTTATAGTTATTCATATAGTCTTGTTCAAGGAAGATCACATTTGTTGATATAAATACATTTTGGTCCTTGGGACTATAGAAGTAACTACCTCTTGTTTCTGGAGTATAGCCCTCGAAAAGGCATACTTCAGGCCTTGAATCAAGTTTCCCTTATTTAGTTCTAAGAGCATGAGCAGGATAGCCCCAAATGCGGAAATGGTGTAAACTAGGTTTGTTTCCATTCCACAGTTCCAGTTGTGTCTTGCTTATGGTCTTAAATGTGACCACATTCAAAATGTAAGTCTCCATTTGAAGTGTATATCCCCAAAATGAGAGAGGAAGTGAATAGTAGCTTAACATAAACCTGACCATGTCCAACAAGGTCCTGTTTCTTCTTTCTGAAACACCATTTTGTTGTGGTGTTCCAGATGCTGTGAGTTGGGATTGAATACCATGCTCCAGCATGAATTCTTTGAATTCTAAATCTAAATATTCACCACCTCGATCTAATCAAAGTGTTTTAAGAGTCTTACCTAATTGCTTCTCAGCCTCAGCTTTGAACTCTTGAAACTTACTAAAGGTTTCAGATTTCCTAAGCATTAAGTAAGTATGACCATATCTAGAGTAATCGTCAATAAATGTGACAAAGTACTCATACCCACCTCTTGCTTGTACATTGATTGGACCACAGACATCACTATGTACAAGCTCCAAAGGTTCTTTAGCTCTATTTCCTTTCGCTGAGAAAGGGTTTTTGGTCATTTTGCCTTCTAGATAAGATTCACAAACCTGAAGAGTTCCAACTCTTAATTCTCTCAAAGGTCCATCTTTTGTTAACTGGTTTATTCTATCTAGTCCTATATGACCAAGTCTAAGATGTCAAAGATATGTGACATCCTCATTTGAAATTTTTTTGTCTTTTGTTTCCTTTCGGTTTAGCTACTCTAAATAATTCTGAGTTATTTAGCGATTGTTCAACAAATGAAAGCGTTAAAGTCGGAATATTCATTTGCATGTCTAAAGAAAAATTAAGAATAATATTATTATAAATAAAATATTCTAAACTCAATACATGCAATAAAATTCAAAATACTAAAAGAAACAAACTAAAACATTGTTCAAACAACAATAGAGTTTTCTTTTAATAAAAAATAAAGAACTTTAAAATAAAAGGACTTTCTTCAACGCTTTCTTGAACTAGATGCTTTCTTTGTCTTCTTTCTAGTTTTTTTATCTCCATCTGCAAGTTCCTCTTGATTGCTCAAGTGTCTGTAAAGAAGAACAAAAATATTATTAGTGGTTTCTAAATCAAAGATTCAGAATGATACATTATAATCCACTATTAAGCTTAAGGTAAAGGCAAATCATAGTTACCTTTTTCGCAAATGTGGTCTTGTCTGTATATCTTCATAGATAGTGTCCCACATATCACGAGCGTATTCAATATCTTTAAACTTTTTCCTCAACTTTTCTTGCATGGTGCTAAGAATATAAAATCTTTCCATGTGATTTGATCTCATCCAATTAGCATATTTCCCATGTTCCTCTTTCCTTGCATCCCATGATGGCATAAGAGGAGGTCGTCTTTCATTAAAAACATGTTTTAGCTTTTTGGCCAGAAAAATGAATAAAGTTGAATTTATCCATCCTCCTTCATCCTCTTCAGTTAGTTTAACATTTGATGCATGGCCGGACACATAATGGGAAAGTAATTGGGTGACAACATTTTATGACTGAAAATAAAAATACTATAATATTACTATTTGAAAAAATATCAATATTTTGGAAAGTAAATATGATGCATGAATGCAACAATTAAAACACATAAACTAACATTTACTATTCCACGATAAAACTACCCAACAAATAAAGTGTCGCCTTAGGGTCGGTCAAGTTAAATTCAGATAGCTTATAAGACAATCTTATCTTTATTATTTAAAACTTAAAATAACTCTTTATTTTCTGTTTTAAAAAATAAAGTACCGCTAGTGTGGTCAAGATGCAATTATCCACCACAAAAGCTTAATTGCATCTTTGTGAGTGTAACCCATTATTTTGGAATTCATGACTTAACTTAGAGAGTACCGCCTTAGGGTCGGTCAAGCCTAAAATACACCACTCATTCCTATCTTTGTAAGAAGCCAACTGTAACATCCCAAATTACCTAATAAGGCTTAGGACCTTGATTACGAAGCCAGGATGGCAAATTATGGAAATTATGTGATTTAATTATGAAATATGTGTTATGTGATATATATGTGTATCATTATATGATTACGTGGGTTATATTATAATATGAATAGATTTTCATGTTTAGGTGTATTGAATATACATGTGGGACCGTTTCCTATCAGAAGGGAAATTTTTGTAATTTGGCCTGTTACGGGTATATTTGGAATATATGTGATATCGGCATGAGGCCACATTATTATGTGGATATTTTTGGGTTACTCGACACGAGGCGATCCTAGGGAGCAAGTTAGCGGGAAAGTCACAAGGGACCAATACCCGACTCGGGGCGAGTCACAAGGTATTTTGGGTATTTAGTACATTACCGAGACATCGGGTAATGGGAGTAAATATTTGAGGATATATTGGAGTTAGCAGGATTAGGAGAAAATTTTGGGGATTTTGACCATTTTACCCTCGGGGACGTTTTTGGTACCCCGAGCCTCTGGATTTACTTAGAGTTACTTGAACTCTAAGTAACCTCACAAAAACAAAAAAAACACTTAGAATGTTCAAAATCTCTCAACTCTCTCTCTATCTCTCTCTCCTAATTCCTTGGGAATTCTTTGCAATCTAAGAGGAATCGAAGCTAGTCTAGGCTCGGGATTGCTTAGGGAAAAGCTTAGCATCAATTAGGGCAACAAAGGTAACGATCTCTAGCCCTAAATCTCTGTGATTTCCCTGGTTTTTGATGAGTTTTAGAAACTCAATCTGAATTTGGAAAATTGATGAGGTTTTGGCCAAGTTTATGCTTGGGTTTTGTGTGTATTGAGGTGCTGAGTTGATTGGGAACCTTACTTTTTGAATTTATCTATGTTTGGATATGTTTTTGGTGAGATTTGGCTTGAAGAAAACGAGGAAAATTCTAGGATTTCATGTTAAGCCACGACTCTGTTCTTGGTGCACCGCGACTCTCATGAATGCAGGGAGAAGGAGGTGTCAAACCTCCATTTGAGTCACGACGCTAGTAGGGGTGCGCGACGGCGCATGTGGTCCAGAGGAGACTTCTTGGGCTCTTTAACTTGGGCGGGCCGCAACTCTTTTGTTTTGAGCCGCGGCGCTTGAAGGGCTTCTGAGCCCCGAGAAGGTTTTGAGTGTAGGAACTCAAACCTAAGGGCTCCCAATTGATTCTACTACCCCGTTTAGTAGAATTCGACGTCCCGAAGAATAGGACTCGGTCAGGAAGCCTTTGTTCGCTCGTTATTGATGGATTATATATTATGGTTGTGACTAGGTTATCGCTAGGGGCTCAGAACTGGGATTGTGCTCGAGGGTTATTCTTAATATACATTACACTCAGACCTGAGGTAAGAAAACTGCTCCCGGTCTGCATTTAGGGCTTGGCCCGATTATAGTACAGGATTAATCTTAACCAACTACAAGATATTTTATTTTTCTAACCAAAATAAAATGATATAATTAATCATTTAAATTCAAACTATTTAAAAAAATTAATTAAATAAAAGATTAATAGCACAAAAATAGGAACTAACTTGGGCACAAGACTGGTGCCCTAGAACATTAGGGTCGGCGACTGGTGGAACCACTAGGGCTCAGCAAGGAGGTGCGGTGTAGAGGCTGTTGGTTTTTATAGATCAAATCAGAGATTATACGCAGCGGAACAACAATCAAAATTGTTAATTTAACCCCACAAGATTTCTAGATCTACTTCTTCACATACATATATATATTGACTCAAATATATGAATAGAAAATTACCTCAAGTACTTCCTTGCTGCTATCTTTTTGTACAGCAAAAATCCTTGAGATCTCACACCAAGATCTTCCAAAATGTTCTTGACACACAAAGAACGAGTGTGGGCTCGCTATAAAAAATAATAGGCAAAATCTATTTATCAGATGTTCTCAACACATGAGATTTGATAAAGTTTGGACCTAAGTTTGTGAAGAACATTGATCTATGCTTGTATCACTGTTCTATTTTTCTCAGGGAGATTTCACTATATATTTTCTATCACTGAAAAAGTATCGTTCTGAAAAACCGATCTCCTGTATTTAATATATCAAATATATTAAAAATAAAATAATAGTTATTTTAAACAATTTGAAAATAACTAATCAGTTATCAGATTTTGTTTAAATAATAATATTTTAATCATATTACAATATCCCATTATTTATTTAATATTTAAATAACTAAAATTGTGGAACAAAGAAACTTCTAGAAGCTTCTTGTGTGTGTAGCACATCGACTGTGCACTGTGCTACACGTGTACCACATGCCAAGGAAGGCATGTGATTTTTCCTAATTTTTCTTAGTATTTAAATACCAAAATATCCCAAAATTTAATTAATTCAAAATTAATTATATTTTTGTTAAATCAAATAATTAATTAATTACACATAATTATACAATAATTATGTTTAGTACATAGAAAAATATTTTACTTATCAAATAAGTCATTTTCCTTATTTTTGTATTTATCTTTGTCAGTGTTTGTTTGAGCCATTTCGGGGACCATGGACCTATAACATTAATCTCTAATAAATTGAAACTAAATAATTAAACTCTTTAATTATAATAGTTAATTTATTAATTATGATATTTCTCCACTATAAATTCAGAATTGAACTCTTTATGCTATAGATATACTTCTACAGAAATCTTATTCTAAGCTGCCCATTGATATAACAATCTTACAATAGTTCAACCCTCTAATTAATTAGTTCATAAATTAGAATGGAATAATTACCATTTTACCTTTCTAATTTACTTCTTATTCCTTAAGTACAATTAATTCACTAGTGCATAATTAATCTATAATCTAATTATAGATTTGAGCTAAAAATCATCCACTTCCATAATTAACCCTTAAGGGAACTAATATACGATCTGTTAGGAAAGATTAGATTCCATATTGTTGATACATGTTCCCAGCCATCCATGATATTAAATCACCAAAACAAAAGTCATTAGCCTCATTCTTTGAAGAGACCTTAACGAATGAATCAAAAGATTTAATAAACATGAACTGGGGTTCATGAACACTCAGGATTCAGGTTGATCTATAAATGATCATCAGTTATGATATGAATTACAAGTCTTTATTATTAAATGGTTTTTGGATAAAGATTTTTATTCATATCGGTCCATGTCATATATAATCATATTATATAAAACACCTTTACCGAGATGTCTTACCACATCAATAATCTGAATCTAGATTATTTGTATCAACATGATACTCAACAAACCGTACTTACAACCCCAATTAAAGAATTCCATAACTTCAATTTGTTGTTGTTGACTATTTTTATTCATTCATGTGATCTTAATTCTCTCGTACTAATACAAGATCACATCCTCAATAATGAATATGGAATTTTTCTGATATTTATAAAATTATTCAAACAATAATTTTATAATCTAAATATAACAATAATAAACCATTGTATTGATTTATTCATCGAAATAATAAATGTCTTTTACATGCTTTTAGGACATATTCCTAACAATCTCCTACTTGTACTTAAAGCAAGTAGGGCATTTCTCTCAATCCCATATTACTTACATGACCCTCGAATTGCTTTGTAGGAAGCATCATCGTAAATGGGTCTGCCAGGTTGTATTCTGATGCCATTTTCAGAATGGACACATCTCTTCGATGTACGATTTCTCTGACTAAGTGGTATTTGTGCTCTATATGCTTTCCCCACTTGTGGCTTCTTGGTTCTTTAGAATTAGCCACTATTCCATTGTTGTCACAGTAAAGAACAAGTGGTTTCTCCACTTCTAGAACAACTTCCAGATCCATGTAGAACTTTTCCAACCAAACTGCCTCCTTAGCTGCTTCACAAGCCACTATATACTTGGCTTCCATGGTGGAGTCTGCAATGTTGGTTTGTTTAATACTTTGCCAGACTACCGCTCCTCCAAGAGTAAACACTGATCCAGAAGTCGATTTTCGACTATCTTTGTCTGATTGAAAATCAGAATCAGTGTAACCTGGGGGGTTCAGGTCTCCACCTGAATATACAAGCATATAATCTCTAGTATTTCTAAGATACTTGAGAATATTCTTCACTGCAGTCCAATGACTCAATCCTGGATTGGATTGATAACGACTAACTATCCCTACTGCATAACAAATCTCAGGTCTTGTACACAACATAGCGTACATTAGACTGCCTACTGCTGATGCATAGGGATATTGTCTCATGTCTTCCCCTTCCTAAGGTGTTTTGGGACACTGCTCCTTGGAAAGGAATACTCCAGAACGGGTTGGCATATCACCCTTTTTGAAGTTTTGCTTATTGAAGTGTTCTAGCACCTTATCAATATAAGTTGCTTGAGATAGTGCCTAAGTTTTGTTCTGTCTTTCTCTAAGAATCTTAATGCCCATAACATACTTGGCTTCTCCCAAATCTTACATTTGGAATTGTTCAGCTAACCAGTTCTTTACCTTTGATAATGATGTTACATCATTTCCAATCAGTAATATATAATCAACGTAAAGAACGAGGAATACTACTATACCATCTTTGATTTGTTTATAGATACAGGGTTCGTCAACATTTTGTTCAAAAAAACAAATGTTTTACTTGTGTCATCAAATCTAAGATTCCAAGATCTAGAAGCTTGTTTGAGTCCAGGAATGGACCTAAGAAGCTTGCAAAACCTTTTGCTCTTGACCTTTTTTAATTTGAACCCTTCTGCTTGAGACATGTAAATGGTTTTGTCAAGGTAGCCATTCAGAAAAGTTGTTTTGACATCCATTTTCCAGATCTCATAATCCATGCTTATAGCTATGGACAAGAGTATATGAATGGATTTTAGCATGGCTACAGGAGAAAAGGTTTCTTCATAGTCAACCCCTTCTTTCTGTGTGTAACTTTTGGCTACAGGCCTTGCTTTGAAAGTCTCTACTGTAACGCCCCAACTCCAGGGACCGTTACGGTGTGCCTTGTAAACAGTGCTAAATTCGCTAATCGAGTCATTTGGCCAAAATCGTGTCACTAAGTATGATTAGCGGTTTAGGGATTAAAATTTTTGGTTAAGATGTAACGTTTCCTTAGAACGTTTAACATATATACTGGGATCCCAAAAGTATAATTTTAGAGTCTACTACAAGAAAATATTTACAACAGGCCAATCTATGCGGCAAAATAGGGTTTAACCCTAGTTCCACTTTAAACCTCGGCCGTGGCAGACGAGCATCTGCATATGTACACATCATCACCTAAGCTCTCCAACTCAAGGATGGTCTAGCTTTCTTTTGCCTTTACCTGCACCACAAAGTACCCGTGAGCAGAAGCCCAGCAAGAAAACACAATATAACATGATGTAATATCAACAATGATCATAATAATCATCCAGGACTCTCAGTCCCAATATAAATAGGTGACAGTTGCAACAGTCACAAAAGTGGGTACAGCCCCCTCTAGCCATGGGACATTAGGGTCACCCGGGCTTAACTAATAAGACCTTTCATAAGTTTGAACAGGATAGGTGTATGGTGAATAGTCACCAACATAACCTTTCCCCATGACCATAGAGTCATAACCTTGGAACAGCGTTTCCTAGCCATGTGACAAACAGTCACCGGGGCCATATGCCCTGGCTTTGATCATCTGGTCTTAGACAAGGCAAGCGCTTATAAATTCATCGACTTTAGGGTCGGTCCAGCATTAATGCCATAGAGCCATTCAATGATGATATCGATTAGATCTAATTTTCATTTGGCTCGGCGTTCATGACGCTATGCCATTTCTAACTCTTAGGTCAGTATCCCTGACTAGTCAGTGCCATACACAAGTAAGCCATGCCACCAAACATATATCACATGTTCAATATCCATAAACAAGGTATTCAGCTTGCTTACTAAAGAAGCACTAGTACAATTAGGATCATGCATAAACACAGAGATTCAAGCTCTAAACGATATCATACCCAATAAACAAAGCATGTCCTAATCACATGTTTCTCGTGCATCATATGCATAACACTTAGCAGTCCAACATGCACCAATAATATCCATGCATGTCATGTTTAATAATCAACCAACATGCATCAAGAATAGCCATGCATGTCACATAAACACAGGGTGCAGTTTTCTTACCTCAGATTCGAGCTAGAATGATTTAAAGAACGACCCTTGAGAATGATCAACTTTTAGTCCTTTAGTGGTCACCTAGTCATAACCAAATATAGGATATCATCAATAAAAATGATCAACATAGGTTCCCAAACCAATATCTAGCCTCCGGGACATCATTCCACACTTAACCGGGTAGTAGGATTGACCCTGAGGCCTATGGGTAGCATCTCCAAGTCAAAAACCTATTTCTGGCCAAAACTGGCTCCATGGGCCACGACCCTCCCTAGCCATGCCGCGGATCACCTTCAGACAGAGGCTAAATCCTCCCCAGAAACACACAACGGGCCGTGACACACCATAGCCAGGTCGCGGCCCTTTACGCGCACCAGCAAGCCACCAGCTTGCTTCCCCTGCGTTTTTCCTCGAAACCAAATCCTCAAACCAGTCCCAAACTTCAACCTAACACCCAACTCAACCACTAAACATCATCTACAACTCACCCACATCAAAACCCAAAGTAAACATCAATCAAACTTCCATTAATTCCAACCATTTACCAAGAAATCACAAGCTGAAAGTTTAAAACCAAAAGCAGGGTATACCATAAAACTAATGGCTGAAACTTACCTCAAACTTGATTTTGAATCCCCCTCAATGGCTGAATCACGACCCTAAGCTCCCACCTTTGATTTCCTAGCTTAACTCCTCAAGTTGGCTCTCAAAATTCCAAAGGGAGAAAGAGGGAAAAGATGCACGGGAGAGAAAGAAGGAGATGAGGATGATGCTCTGTTTTGTTCTATATTTTCTACAGCCTTCAAGTCCATATAAATCCAACCCAAATGACCTAAATACCCCTAGGTCACTAAAGGTTCCTAAAGCCACCCCAAGGGAAAAATTGTCCTTTCCAACCTATACCGTTAATTATAATTAACGCTCTCCAATTCCTGCTAATCTCAATATTCTCAAATGCCAATAAATCATATCCCATTACCCTTTAATTCCTGGTATTGTTCTAATCATCAAAATGACCTCGAGACTCACCCCGAGCCCCGAACTTAAACCCGTTACGACTAGACCGAACACTTACATCTCATGATCGTCTCCTGCCGAATAGCTCGAACCAATCCACCTTATAATGTGGCTATATTAATTAATCACAACCATGCACCCAAAATACACAATTACGCCCACAGCGGCCAAATTACCAAATTACCCTTATAATTAAAAATACTCCCATATGCATGCGTTTACCATCATATAGTAATATAATTCACATGAACATGCATATGATCATTAAATAGTATCATAATTCAATTATGGCCCTCCCGGCCTCCTAATCAAGGTCCTAACCCTTATTAGGAAATTCAGGGCATTACATCTACTTTCCCACCCGCTCCTCTTTTCTTCTTGAATATCCACTTGCAACCAATGGGTTTGATATTCTCAGGTGGATCTCTAAGAACCCAGACAGAATTGGAATTCTTCGATTCCATTTCTTGGTTCATGGCTTCTTGCCATTTTTCCTTGTCAGAATCATTCATTGCATCTTTAAATGTCAATGGATCGTCTTTTTTTGTGTCAGACACAAGCATTTGAACTTCGTGTTCATAGCGTTGGGTTGCTTACTAACCCTCCCACTACGACGAGGTTCTCTACTATTCTGACTAGAACTAACAGTTTCCTCTTGCCATTTTTCATTGGTTATTGCTGGTGACTTTGCAACTTCATTCAAGATCATCTCCTCTAGAACAGCCTTTCTGCGAGGTTTGTGGTTATTAACATAGTCATATTCAATAAAAGTTGCATTTGTCGATACAAATGTTTTATTTTTTTTTGGACTATAGAAAATTCATCTCTAGTCTCTTTGGAATATCCCACAACCATGCACACTTCATAGTGTTTCCAACTTCCCAATCTTTCCTTTAAGCACGTGTGCAGGACACCCCCAAATTCAAAAATGGTGTAAACTAGGTTTACAACCATTCCATAATTCTATGGGTGTCTTTTGGATAGACTTATATGGAACATCATTCAATATGTATAGAACACATTGAATCGCATAGCCCCAGAATGACAGTGGTAATGATGAGAAACTCATCATTGATCTAACCATATCTAATTATGTTTTATTCATCTTTCTGAAACACCATTTTGCTGTGGTGCTCCAGGTGCAGTGAGTTGAGATTGAATGCCATGCTCACGCATATGGTCCTTGAATTCAAAATCCAAGTACTCTCCTCCTCGAACAGATCGAAGTACTTTTAGTGATTTACCTAATAGCTTTTCAGCTTCTGCTTGAAATTCTTTGAACTTTCCAAAAGTTTCAAATTTTCTTTGCATTAATTATAGGTAACCATATCTAGAATAATCTTCAATGAAAGTGACGAAGTATTTATAACCTCCTCTTTCTTGTACATTAAGTGGACCACAAACATCCATATGTACTAGCTGAAGTGGTTCTGTGGCTCTTGAACCTTTAGCAGAGAAAGGTATTTTGGTCATTTTGCCTTCTAGACAAGATTCACAAAGAGGGAGAGATCCAATAGATGGTTCTCTTAAAGGACCATCCTTTACAAGCCTATTTATTCTGTCTAGACCAATATGGCCCAATCTCAAGTGTTACAGATATGTCTCACTATCATAATAAGTTTAATAGATCTAGGATTAGCTGTTTTTAAATAATTCAAAATTATAAAAATTTGTCATTCATTATAAGTATGTAAACTTTGTTTATCCCAAAGCATTTGCATAACAAGTAAATAGATAATTTCTTTAAATAATAACTACTTTATTAATAAAATAAATAAATGTTATGCAAAAAATAGAAATAAGTTTCCAAACATTAATAATTAAAATTACTAACAATAAACTAAATTTCTAGATTGTAGTTTTCTTTGTTTAAAGAAATCTAAAATTTCTAAAACAAAATAAAGAAATTTAAATTGTTCAACTAACAATAAAAATTACTAAATAAAAACTACTCTCCAACTCCTCCAGCTCTTTACTCACTATCAAAATCCTCATCAGTCTCTTCCTCCTTTTCAGGGTTCTGATTCTGCGAAAGGAAAAACAAAAGAAAAATAGATTAGTGGCATATATTTTCGAATCTACTATCCAAAAATTTGAATATGATATTCATAGTATTTGAATCAATTATTCAAAGTTGAAAAATATATGTAAATCTTATTTACCCTTTTTGTTGGATATAAACGATGACACTTAGCAAAGACTTCCACTGTCATTGCTCGCCACATCTCATGTGCTGAGTCATAGTGTATATATTTTTCATTTGTTTCGTCAGGCATGGTTGAAAGCCTGCAATAACGTGCCAACCGATTGGATTTCATCCAATTTGCATATTTTTCTTCTACTTCATAGCTAGTAGCCAAAGGTAGTTCTGTTGGAGGTTTTTCATAGACTGTTCACATCATCTTTTTATAAGAAAAAATGGTCAACATACCTCGAAACCAGTGTTGCATGTTTTCAGGTTTAAGAAACCAAGGATTTGAGAAAAGCATCGGTGTGTAATTCACCAATAGACATTTTTTCTGGGAATAAATAAATAAATACAAATATTATTATATTTAGAAAAATAAATATCGAAGTTTCGGAAATTAAATGTGATGCATGAGCACAATTAAAACACATAAAATAAAGTTTAATTTCCACAATAAAACTTTCTAACAATTAAAGTGCCACCTTAGGGTCGGTCAAATTAATCTTAGAGAATTTATAAGACGTTCTTATCTTTATTGTTTAAAACTTAAAATAACTCATTATTTTCTCTTTTAAACATTAAAGTACCGCTTAGTTTGGTCAAGTTATGATTATCTACTGCAAAAGCTTAATCATAACTTTGTGAGTGTAACCCATTATTTCAGATTTTATGACTTAACTTAGGACAGGCCGCCTTAGGTTTGGTCAAACCTAAAATACATCATTAGTTCCTATCTATTTAAGAAATATAACCTTGTTATTGACATGTCTATACACCTTCCTTAGGGGGACGAAAACAAATCCGTTGCGAGGCGCTATTCACATCTCACGGTGTTATATTAATAATGGAGACCGCAGGTTATGTTTGAGATATCAACCCTCTCCCACTCACTATTTTGAAATAAGTGTTTTTAACCTAATTAATTCCAAATTAATTATAGATTCTTTAAACTTTATTCCAAATTAAAATTGGAAAGAAAGCGAGTTTCTAGGTCCATATCCAATTTTAAATTACCAATTATGTTCATCTAAACTTTACTAAAAAACAATTTAAAAATAAAGTTGGTTTAAAGAAATTAAGTCATTAAAGACTTAAAATCAGTGTGATATTTTACCAAGTTTTCAAAGAATAAAACTAAGTAATTTATATGCATTTGGTTTCGCAAAACAACTCATATAAACATATAGGACAATCCTAATAATTATGTTTCTACCAATGAGATGCATGATAATGATTGTGTGGGTTTTTTATGTATGGCACAAAATGCATGAAAAGTTATCAATCACATGAAAACAATTATTTAAATAAATAAATAAACAATAAATGTTGAACCGGGTGCTTTTGGGTATTTCTAATTTTACAACCACTTTATAAAATTAAATAAAACCGTCTTGATCTCCATCGGGCTTCTTTACTTTACTTTCGGTAGGATATGTGTCGTTGGTCCATAATAATAATAATAAGAAAACAATTTTCTAATTATCTTGATTAATTAAAACAAAACTTTTAAATAATCATTATTTTATTTTCCTTCTAATTAAAAAAAAATTTAATTAAAAAACAAAAATGAATATAATTAAAATCTGTTATTTTAGAATTAAATTTTTAAATAATATTTAAAAAAAAAGGTTTGTTAGGATAACAAAATTATCTCATTATTTAAATATCAAATTTCTAATAAATAAGATATTTAACATTTTAAAAATTAAAAAAATAACAGATTAATTTTAGAAAAATAAAAAAATTATGGACCAGTAAGACGGCGACACGTGGCACCAAATGGTTCTGCCAGGGCCCACTTATACGGAACCGTACGGACCCATTCATATGTTCCGTACAACATCCCCAGCAACGGCTCGGAGGGTGGCCTCGGAGGAACGGTGGCTGAATTGTAAATCCCGAGCTTCGTTTTGACTTTGTGTGACCAGAATTACAATTTTATGGTGTCAAAAACCAAATAAAATTACATAAATCCTATGCCCATTTATGGCTTACACAATGATCTAATCATACACAAATCCTAACCCAAAAACTCCATGCAATTAACGATTCAATATTCCCATGCATTCAATCATATTAAGTCATCCATTCATTTATGAAAAATAAATAAATGCATAAAATTAAACCCACACAGATTCAATATGCATATATGTGAAGATGGCTCTGATACCATTTGTTGGTTTTTATAGATCAAATCAGAGATTATACGCAGCGGAACAACAATCAAAATTATTAATTTAACCCCACAAGATTTCTAAATCTACTTCTTCACATATATATATATTGAATCAAAGATATAAATAGAAAATTACCTCAAATCATTCCTTGCTGCTATCTTTTTGTACGGCAAAAATCATTGAGATCTCACACCAAGATCTTCCAAAATGTTCTCAACACACAAAGAACGAGTGTGGGCTCGCTATAAAAAATAATAGGCAAAATCTATTTATCAGATGTTCTCAACACATGAGATCTGATAAAGTTTGGACTTAAGTTTGTGAAGAATAGTGATCTATGCTTGTATCACTATTCTATTTTTCTCAGGGAGATTTCACTATATATTTTCTATCACTGAAAAAGTATCGTTCTGAAAAACCGATCTCCTGTATTTAATATATCCAATATATTAAAAATAAAATAATAGTTATTTTAAACAATTTGAAAATAACTAATCAGTTATCAGATTTTGTTTAAATAATAATATTTTAATCATATTACAATATCTCATTATTTATTTAATATTTAAATAACTAAAATTGTGGAACAAAGAAACTTCTAGAAGCTTCTTGTGTGTGTAGTATAGTGACTGTGCACTGTGCTACACGTGTACCACATGCCAAGGAAGGCAAGTGATTTTTCCCAATTTTTCTTAGTATTTAAATACCAAAAAATCCCAAAAAGTAATTAATTCAAAATTAATTATATTTTTGTTAAATCAAATAATTAATTAATTACACATAGTTATACAATAATTATGTTTAGTACATAGAAAAATATTTTACTTATCAAATAAGTCCTTTTGCCTATTTTTGTATTTATCTTTGTCAGTGTTTGTTTGAGCCATTTCGGGGACCATGAACCTATAACGCTCCAATAAATTGAAACTAAATAATTAAACTCTTTAATTATAATAGTTAATTTATTAATTATGATATTTATCCACTATAAATTCAGAATTGAACTCTTTATGCTATAGATATACTTTTACAGAAATCTTATTCTAAGTTGTCCATTGATATAACAATCTTACAATAGTTCAACCCTCTAATTAATTAGTTCATAAATTAGAATGGAATAATTACCATTTTACCTTTCTAATTTACTTCTTATTCCTTAAGTACAATTAATTCACTAGTGAATAATTAATCTATAATCTAATTATAGATTTGAGCTCAAAATTATCCACTTCCAGAATTAACCCTTAAGGGAACTAATATACGATCTGTTAGGAAAGATTATATTACGTATTGTTGATACATGTTCCTAGCCATCCATGATATTAAATCTCCAAAACAAAAGTCATTAGCCTCATTCTTTGAAGAGACCTTAACGAATGAATCAAAAGATTTAATAAACATTAACAGGAGTTCATGAACACTTAGGATTCAGGTTGATCTATAAATGATCATCAGTTATGATATGAATTAAAAGTCTTTATTATTAAATGGTTTTTGGATAAAGACTTTTATTCATATTGGTCCATGTCATATGTAATCATATTATATAAAGCACATTTACCGAGATGTCTTACCACATCAATAATTCGAATCTAGATTATTTGTATCAACATGATACTCAACAAACCGTACTTACAACCCCAATTAAAGAATTCCATAACGTCAATTTGTTGTTGTTGACTATTTTTGTTCATGCATGTGATCTTAATTCTCTCATATTAATACAAGATCACATCCTCAATAATGAATATGAAAATTTTCGGATATTTACAAAATTATTCAAACAATAATTTTATAATCTAAATATAACAATAATAAACCACTATATTTATTTATTCATCGAAATAATAAATGTCTTTTACATGCTTTTAGGACATATTCCTAACAGAGGCATGTCACCAAGGTGCATGCTGCAGGGGTATTGGGTGATGCACACACATAGGGAGGAGGTGCGCAGGTGCGAGGCAGTTGCGACTGAGACTGGGCTCGTGTCCCTGGGAGCCTGGGCTTGTGCGCGTCGGAGCAAGGGCTCGAGCCACTAGGTGCATGCATGACTGGGGGGGGGCTCCAGTGGCTATCTTGGTACTTGGTGGCTTGGGTCCTCCTCTTTTCTTTGTGTACAAAATTTTAAAAATATAAATTTCAAAAATAAAATTTACAAAAATCTTATGCCCTTTATGGCTTACACAATATCTAGAAATTTAAATTCCTAACAAAATAGCACCATATAATTAACGATCCATCATTAAATTATACATTCAAAAAATACATTCATCCATTTAATATATATATATATATATCAACATACATATAACAAATGCAAGAAACCCACACAACATTTAATATATATATATACATTAGATTGCTCTTGTACCAATTATTGGTATTGAATATGATAAAACAAGATACACAGCGGAATGGATCATCTTAAAAAAAATATTAATATCAGCCAGGATCATACATATATAGATAGTTTAAATCAAATACAAATAGATTAGACATTACCTCTTGTAGCCTATTAAGAGTCCACAAATATTTTTGTACAAATCAACGATCTTCCTATACTTATTCTGAAAGCTCACACCTTGATCTTCCAGACCAATCCTCAAAGACACAAGGATGTGTATGGGCATGTAGGATTCAAAATGTTGACTTTGAACTCTCTAGATGTATTCAACACATTAGATCTAGAGAGGTTTGATAAGAGAGAGGATGTTGTGAATAGATTTTCAAGTTTTAAAAAATCTATCGCTTTCTTTTTCTGAGAGAGAGTCTGGCAATCAAACAACTTTGATTGCCTAAAACTCTTTTTATGAAAGTATCGCTCTTTCAATTTTATAAAGATAATTAACTTAATTAATAATATTTAATTTATTTAAAATAAACATGATCAGTTATAACCTATTTAATTTAAATCATATTTAAAAAGAATAATTAAATAAACAAATAAATATGAAATTCAAAATTCAAAATCCTAGGAATATTTCTATCCCTGAGTGGCGACACACACTCACTGCACAGTGCGTGTGTCATATGCCACAATTAGGTTTATCCCTAAATTTCTCATTTGTTTTATTGAATTAATATTTAAAATTAAATATTTATCCCAAAATAAATATCAGTCAATTCAAAATCAACTTTATCTTAAAATATCAATTTCAAATAAATAAATAAATGTCTTATTATAAATAAGATAATTATTAATCTCTCTCTATATTAATCAAAACATGATTAATATTTATTTTAACATATAGTTTTTCAAAATAAAAACTATATAGTTAAATAATTAATTAATTAATAATTAACCAATTGCCCATAACTATCACATAATTTTTTTCTTGCCCGGGAAAACTAATTCCTTTGCAATTTAGCTTTTCTCTTTACAAATCTTTCTTTTGATATCCTTACTTGTTATCCATATTTTCCACATTGGACCGTGGCATGGCCAAACGGGTTTCATGGGCTCTCAGGAGAGGCCCGGGCCTAACCAGGGCTCAGCTATGTTGGCCCGGATCATGTCGAGCCCAATAACTAGCGAGTAGCACAAGCATAGTAAGGGGCCCGAAAATGAGATCTAGGCCGGAACCACCTTCCCGAGCGCACCCAATCTCTATCCTCTGGGATTTAGATTATGGTGGCGGATGGTCCATTCCAGGAGATGGATCCCATCAAGTGGGATCTAGATGAAGTCCTCGGGTCCATCCTCAACATTCTAATTCACCAACAAGATTTCCTTCGATCCATCATTTCTAGCTGATGTTTGCCTTGGTAAATGAACCCGACTCTTCGTCAATGAACCTGGACATTGTACACAAATCAAGACCATATGTCCGGATGCAGCAAGCCCATTTCTTCCTACAACTGACGTGTCCCCAAGAAATTTTGCAGTTGGTCTCCCTAACTAAGATGCAGAATGGGATACGCACGGAACGTACACTGTTCATATAAAATGGTAATGCCACTACTCTAACAGATCTTGTCCCCAAGATCCCCCTAGTAGCCCACGCAAATCAGTCCACACTAACAGACAAAGGGTAGTTGTAAGGCTCTACTACGCTTAAACCAGCCCAATGGGCCTAGATCAACCACCTATATACATGTTATACTCTTGTATTATAGCACTGTTAGAGAGCACTTATGATTATATCCTATTGGACCAAGATTAGTTCGGCCCAAGTTACATGACTGCCTATAAATAAGGTCATTCGTGCACTGTAGCAAGGATCTGATTTTCTCATGTACGCATAAATGCCTTTGAACTTGCAGAAAACCTCCATTGTTAAACTCTCTAAAGCTCAATACTAGTGACTCGTGGACTAAGGCTCATGAACGCCCCAACTACATAAAAAATGTGATCTTGTTCATTTCTTTGCCTTTCTTTCTAGATCTTATTTCTTGATATATTTATAGTTTCTGAAAAACTCGGTAAACATTTTGGTGCTTTCATTAAGAGCCTAAAGAAATCTTGAACAAGTCTTCATTATCTATGAAGATGGTGAATACCAGAGACACTGTGTTTGATCCCACTCAGCAGCAGCAGCCAGGAAATGGAGAACAATTGCAAGACCAACAACTTCCTCAGGACCAACCAGAGGACGTGCCTTATCACGGGCCCCTGCCTGATGACTCCTAGAACTTCAAAGAAGGGGGTGAATATAATGATGATTATTATGAGGAAGATGGAGAGGAGTATGAAGACCATAAGGCCGAGAATTATGTCGAACCTGAATAGGAGGACCTAGAAGTGGTTCGTCAAAGACAACAGGTCCTCGATCAAGATGCAAGGATGGCGGAACAACAAGAGACCACTTGCCAAATGCAAGAGTCCCTCCTGGTTCTTCAAGCTTTTATTGCTGCTCAGGGATTTACAGTTAATCCTTCAACTATTCCTCCCCTTGGAACTCAGCCACATGTCCCACCTACAGGATTGATGCTCCCAACAACGCTACAACCCCTACTCCTCCTCCGAGACGATCCCCTCATCCTATAGCTGGTCCTTCTAACCCAGCTCAAGAAAAAGGGAAAGGCAAAGTGGTCGACCCAATTTAAAAATCAAACCCCCAAAAGAACACTCCTCCCGCTCCAAAAAATAGGGTAGACGCATGACATTTTCCTAGGAAAGAATGGGTGAATCCTGTCCCAAGACGGAATCACCTGAACAATCCACAGGGGAAACGCCCGCATGGTACTAAGCCCTGGAATGTCCCGAGATAGGACAACCAGGGAAGACGTTTTTATCCCAGCACATTCATGAACAAGGGTCACAGAGGACGTAGGCACGAGGAGGAGCTAGAAGCTGTTAGTTTGGGATATGACACATCCAGCGTAGATTTGCAAGACAGCCCCAATGCTTGAAAGGAGCAGGCTCGAAAAGAAAAGATTCACCCTCGAGGAGGAAACTTGAGGAATAACCTCAACAACAGGAGGAACGAAAGAGTTCCTCTTAATGATGGAATGGCCAGGCAGTTCATGGAGTAGCTGGCCGATCTCAAAAAGGTCACGGATCGCTTAGTCCGAAAAGCAAGAAGGTGGAGGTTCCGATTCAGAAGATGATGAAAAGGAACCATGTGCGAAATACATCCTAGATGTCATGTTACCCAAGGGGTTCAAGATGTCGGATATACCCGCCTGCACTGGAAACACTGACCCTAAAGATCATCTATCCCGCTACAATCACCTGATGACTGTAGCCCATGTTTGCGACAATGGAAAGTGCCTGTGCTTTTCGATCACCTTGGCCGGACTCGCCGAAGAGTGGTGGAAAAGGCTCAAGATAGGATTGATCCAATCATGGTCCAGATTGCAGTCATCTTTCTGTAAGCAATTCGTGTGTAGAGTCCAAGAACTTTACTTAGCTAATTATTTAGTAGTATAATAGTATGTTTAGTATTATCTTTGTAACTGTGGATTTTTGGTTCAGACCGGGAATTATTTGGACACTCATAGTAGTACTTATAGATTTTCTAAGTTTAACCTATAGTTTAAGAATATTAAGTATAACCTAAGGTTTGATTATATGACTGATATTAAGGATAATATTTGTAATACTATAAGGTTTAGATATCAACCAATAGGATTTTAAGCACATGTTATGAATGGGTGATTAAGGATTAAGTATTTTTTAGGATTAAATTAAATAAGGGTAAAGTTTGAATGTTATAAGGTCAGTCAGCAGCTTTGAATACGTTGAGGGCTTAGTCACCATTCAAACTTAGCTAAAAATGTGTAATTTCGTGTTTAAATATTCAGCGTGTGCCGATATATCGCAGCACGTAAATACGGAAAACACGAAACGATGCACGGTTGCCTCGGGCATACTGACCCAGGCGATATATCGCCTACAGGGGGCGATATATCGCCTCCTTCAGTATAATTCAAATGTTTTTTAATTCTTTTTCCTTTCATCCATTCAACTTCTTCATAAGTCCAGCATCTTTTGAACGAGTCTTCAGCCTCTGCTGAACGATTATTCAAATTGTTTTCACCTAAAAAGCTATTATTTTTATTCAAGTAAAATTAAGATTCCTTCATTCCCAAACTCTATAAATAGGACCTAACACCTAGCCATTATTCACCTTTTGCTCTAAGTTCAGAAGCTGCAAGTGCTAGGAGAGTGTGAGAGTTAAACACTTGGGTGGGGAAATCATAAGCTTAAACATCATAAGCTTATCAAACACTTTGGGAAGTAAGGTTCTATAGTATTTCGGTTGTGGTGTAGATTGATCTTACAAGTCTTTGAGGTAAACCAAAAACTCTAGTTCATTTGTTTTATGTTATGTTTCTCTTCTCTTAGTCTTCTACTTAGTCTCTTAACCTCATTCTTATTTTGGTTAGGGAACCTAAGTTCTTGAGCACATAAGTTTTGGTAAGTGTGACTTTCAATGGTTTAGTCTTTCCATTCCTTTCATTTCATCTCTTTTCTTCATTAGACTCACCCTGTTATATATGGTTTTAGGAGTGTTCCAAAAAAAGTCCCAACGCTGTCCTCTTATCCCGGTAACTTTGGTAAGGAAAATAGGATAGAATCTATATGTTTTATGCTTATGTTATCTTATGTGTTATGTTATGAAATATGTTATAAATATGTTATGAATATGTATGTATGTATGTTTGTAGGCTTGGGCATATGACCCATATGACTAACAAGACCCCAAATAGATTATGGGCATATGACCTACTTAGCTAGTAGGACCCCACTAATCTCATGGGCATATGCTTGTTTAGTCTATGGGACCCCAAGTAATAATGGCCATTATAATAAGTGTATGTATTAAGTGTTATGATATGTCTTTACGTTTATTATGAAATTTATGTTTATGACTATGTGTTAGATTTTCCTTGCTGGGCATTAGGCTCATTCCTTTCTGTTTTATGTGCAGGAAAATAAGCTTTAGAGGCAGTAAGATTCGTGACGCTTAGAGGATGTGTATCGATGGTGAATGGAGTCAAGGGGCCGAGCGTTATTTGATTCGAGGATGTAGTCTCATTTTACCTTTTTATGGTTTTATATGTATTTTCCTCATTTCTTATGTAATTCTTTTCATTTAAATCATGTTTTGTTTTTAAAGACAATGGGATCCCATATCCTTCTTAGTGTTTTATTTTGTAAGAAACTCTTATTTTTAACAAGTTACTCAGTAAAATTATGGTATTTCCGCAAAAATGTAAATGTATAGTTTCGTTAATGGTCGAAATAGTCTAGATTAGTGGGTCATTACAGTTGGTATCAGAGAAACGGTTCCTTCGCATGAAGTTCTCCTCGATACACACGCTCAAAGCTCCGAATCTGACTGCCAAGTAAGTGTTTAAGTTACAAGTTACTTTGCTTATGTGTATAGCTAACACCTTTAGTGTTTATGTTTTCAGTTAAGAATGAACGGAGCTTTAACCTACCAAGATATCCGAGCCATTAAGGCTTTAAAAAGAATAAGGGAGCCAAGAAACACTATAGGAGCACTAGAAAGGATCACTCGAAGGTTGCTTTTGTTTCACCAAGAGATAGGTGGCCTTCAAGAGGCTAAGCAAATAATGTTAAGATCAACGGAACAATATGTACTAGTAATAAGGCTATTTAAAGATTTTCATCCTGTAATAGCAGCCTTAGAAGAAATATGGGAAAACATGAATGATGAGAATGAACTACCATTAGCGATGAGATATTATTTCCTCTTAGTTAGGTTCACCGCAAAATTTGAGTTTCAATTCACAAATGAGCAAAAACATAGAATTCTCACAAACCTTCCTAGAGGGCATTTTGATGCTCATGATAATGATGATTATGAGGAGATAGATGATGATATATTAGATGATGGATCAGATGTAGAAGATCTTGATTTTTAGATTAGTAGCTTTTATTGTTTGTTTTATTTATTTTTTTTATGATTGTAATAAGTGAAAATTGTTTTTCCAAATGAATAACATGCTATTTTATTATCATGTATGAGTTTGATTTTTTTTTCGCAATCATAATAAGTAATAAATAAAATGAATAATGACTAAGTTCGGTGAGGGTAGATACAAATCAATGAACCAGGTTTCCTTATTGAGAGTTAGGGGGCCTTAGTAGTGGGAACGATTTTACTGATCCCAGCCCTCCCTCAATATGGTTAACTTTGGAACAAAGATAAGTTTCGAGCCTGAGAATTAAGTCATATAGGATGATTAGAAACACACTTAGAAAATAAAGATGACTTGTTTTTCTAAGTATAGAAACCCACTCTAACTAATAAAGACTTATATAACTTTTCATAAAAAGTCATAATAAATAGGTCTGAGATATGTTTGTTTTAGAATAAGTTTTTGCCTTAGAGCCTATTAGGTAAAGTTCTAACATGTTTCTTTCAACTGTTAGAACTCTGCTACAATGTCGCTCCGAAGATCTGCACGCACCAACGGAAACGCCTCCAACGATGTTCTAGCGACCAATGCGGTCCCTACAGTTCGCCGAAGGGGAGTGCGTGCTACTGCTCGCCGCAACGCGCCGGCACAGCCAGCTGACAACACTGCGGAGATTGCCAGACTACGACAGCAAGTCGAGGAACTTCTGCAGCAACAACACCAACAGGCTCAATCTCAGCCCCAGCCTCCGCCACAGCCACAGTCACAGCCACAGCAACTGGCCCCAGCACCCCAACAAGTTGGTCCATATGGAGGATGGCCAATGACGAATTACACTCCATATCCAGTACAGCACATGGAGCCAGTGTATGAGAGGTTCCGCAAGCAGCACGCTCCAAACTTCGAAGGGACTACAGACCCCTTCGAGGCAGAAGAGTGGCTAAGGAATGTGGAGCCGATTCTGGCCCACATGAACCTCAGTAATGCGGACCGCATATCCTGCGTCTCGTCTTTGCTCAAGAAAGATGCCCGGATATGGTGGGACTTGGTCCAGCAATCTCATGATGCTGCCACCATGACGTGGACCCGATTTGTGGAGCTATTCCACAAAAAGTACTACAATTCGGCTGTACTTGCTACGAGGGTTGAGGAGTTCACCAATCTGAAGCAGGGGACTTTAACAGTGGCGGAATATGCTCGTCATTTCGACCGCTTAGCAAAGTTTGCGGCAGAGATGGTTCCAACCGATTATCTGAGGGTGAACAAGTTTGTTAGAGGACTTCGCCCGAAGATCGAGATGGGGGTTAAACTGGCAAACCCGGGAAACACTACTTATGCCGACGTACTTGAGACAGCAATCGAAGTAGAAAGGTTGCAGGCCAATGTAAGCAGAGAAGAAGCCAGTAAGCCGGAACCTAGACAGCAGAGCCAATCTCAGGCCAGTCGGAACAACAACAACCATAACGGCAACAATCAGTCTAGCAATAGCGGTAACAATCAGTCCAGCAACAACGGTAACGGTTAGAAGAGAAGGCATCCTGACAACAAGCAGTCTGACAACAATAAAAGGGCACGAACGAATGGGGGAAATAGGTCGGGCTACGTGGAATACCCGCCATGTGCCAAATGTCAGAAGAAGCATCCTGGAGAATGCCGCGCCAACACCAAGGAGTGTTTCAACTGTGGTCAAGAAGGGCATCGTAAAAGAGACTGTCCTCAGCAAAAGCCAGAAGGAAAGAAGGATGAAAAGATGGTTCCTGCTAGGGTTTTTGCTTTAACCCAAGGAGAGGCCGAGGCTAGCAACAAGGTGGTCAAAGGTCAGGTTTCTATCCTCAATAACTTATGTCATGTATTATTTGATTCGGGTGCGACTCATTCGTATATTTCGTTAGGAATGATAGAAAAACTAGACAAACCTAGTGAAAGATTTAGAACTAGGTTTGTAACCGAGTTGCCTTCGGGCAAAGTAGTTCTATCATCACAAATTGTATGAGGCGTACCAATCAAGATTGAGGACAAGGAACTAGAAGGAGACCTGATAGAACTGGTGATCAAAGACTTCGACGTCATACTAGGCATGGATTGGCTAGCACGGCATGGCGCAACGATTGACTGCAGACGCAAGAAGGTAATGTTCGAGACTCCTGACGGCCAGAGACGATGCTTCATGGGACAAGCTTCAGGATTGCGCACCCCGTTAGTATCATCTCTCAAAGCTCAGAGAATGATGGAGAAAGGATGCCAAGCATTCTTAGCCAGCATAACGAACGTGGAAAGGGAGACGCCGTTTAAGGTTGGAGATGTCCGAGTTATACAAGAATTTCCAGAGGTATTTCCCGATGACTTGCCAGGATTGCCGCCAAATCGAGAAATAGACTTCACAATAGAGTTAGTACCAGGCACCGAGCCTATCTCTAAGGCACCATACCGGATGGCACCTACGGAACTCAAGGAGTTAAAGACGCAGCTACAAGAACTCCTAGACTTGGGTTTTATTAGGCCAAGCCATTCACCATGGGGAGCTCCGGTACTATTCGTGAAGAAGAAGGACGGGAGTATGCGGATGTGCATAGACTATCGTGAGCTGAACAAAGTGACGATCAAGAACAAGTACCCGCTACCTCGGATAGACGATTTGTTTGATCAACTCCGAGGTGCGACTGTATTTTCTAAGATCGATCTACGGTCCGGGTATCATCAGCTCAAGGTAAAGGGAGAAGATATCCCTAAGACAGCCTTTAGGACTCGTTATGGAAATTACGAGTTCTTGGTTATGTCTTTTGGTCTTACTAACGCGCCAGCCGCGTTTATGGACTTAATGAATAGGGTCTTCAAAGACTACTTGGATAAATTCGTCGTTGTGTTCATCGACGACATTTTAATATACTCCAAGGATGAAGTAGAGCACGAGGAACATTTGAGGCTGATTTTGACACAATTGAAGGAGCATCAACTCTACGCCAAGTTCAAGAAATGTGAATTCTGGCTTTTGCAAGTGGCGTTCCTCGGGCACATCATATCGAAAGACGGAGCTGCAGTAGATCCATCAAAGGTAGAGGCCGTGAAGGATTGGCCTAGACCAAAGAACGCGTCAGAAGTAAGAAGCTTCTTAGGGCTAGCAGGTTATTATAGGAAGTTTGTAGAGGGCTTTTCTAAGATAGCCACTCCACTCACCAACCTGACCCGGAAGCAACAAAAGTTTAACTGGAATGATAAGTGTGAGGAAAGCTTCCAGTTGCTTAAGGATAAGCTTTGCTCAACACCAGTACTTAGTGTCCCAACACCCAACGATAAGTTCGTTGTCTACTGCGATGCATCAAAGCTAGGATTGGGATGCGTGCTGATGCAAAACGACAAGGTGATAGCCTATGCCTCACGTCAGTTAAAGGAGTATGAGCAACGCTATCCAACTCACGATATGGAGTTGGCAGCGATGGTCTTTGCATTAAAAATCTGGCGCCATTATCTTTACGGAGAACGGTGCGAGATTTATACGGACCACAAAAGTTTAAAATACTTCTTTACTCAGAAGGAGCTCAATATGAGGTAGCGCAGGTGGTTAGAGTTAGTCAAGGATTGCGACTGTGAAATTCTATACCACCCAAGGAAGGCGAACGTAGTTGCCGATGCGCTTAGTAGGAAAAGCTATGGGAACTTAGCAGCCTTATCCGGAATAGAAAAGCCGCTACAACAGGAGCTTATTAGTGCCGGAATCGAAGTGGTTGTAGGCAAGCTGGCTAACTTGTCTATCCAATCGAATTTGCTAGAGGACATACAGATTGGTCAGAGACATGATGAATCACTAGCAACACATATGGAAGCAGTCAGAGAAAGCAAGAATACAGATTTCTCAATATCTAGCCAAGGCTTATTGAGATATAAGGATCGGGTATGCGTGCCAAATGATCAAAGTATTAAGAAGACAATCCTAGAAGAAGCGCACAGTACCCCGTACTCAGTTCATCCAGGGTCTACCAAGATGACTCATGACATCAAGGTAATCTATTGGTGGCCGGGGATGAAGAAGGACATAGCGGAGTATGTATCTAAGTGTCTGGTATGCCAGCAAGTGAAAGCGGAGCATCAGCGCCCTGCAGGCTTATTACAACCACTTACCGTGCCAGCATGGAAGTGGGATGATATAGCCATGGATTTCGTGACGGGTCTGCCAAAGACGAATAAGCAGCATGATTCCGCTTGGATAGTAATAGATAGACTAACCAAGTCGGCTCATTTCCTGCCTGTTAAGACTTCATACACGGCAGACCAATATGCAGACATCTACGTCCAAGAGATTGTACGATTGCATGGAATCCCCAAGACGATAGTGCCAGATAGAGGATCGGTGTTTACGTCAAGATTTTGGAGAAGCTTACAGCAAGCCATGGGTACTAAGTTAAGTCTTAGTACAGCTTTCCATCCTCAGACAGATGGGCAGTTCGAGCGTACGATTCAGATCTTAGAGGATATGCTACGCGCGTGTATACTTGATTTCGGAGGATCGTGGAACAAGTACTTACCGCTGATCGAGTTCTCGTACAACAACAGCTACCAGTCAACAATCAGGATGGCACCTTATGAGTTGCTATATGGAAGAAGGTGCCGATCACCGTTGCACTGGGACGAGGTAGGAGAAAGGCAGCTTCTAGGGCCCGAAGCTGTTAGACAAGCTCAAGAAGCAGTAGCGCTTATTAGACAGCGTATGCTTGCTGCTCAAAGCCGTCAAAAAAGCTATGCGGATACCAAGCGACGCGATGTGGAGTTCCAAGTTGGAGATCAAGTCTTCCTGAAGATATCTCCTATGAAAGGTGTCAAGCGGTTCGGGAAGAAAGACAAGCTTAGTCCCCGATTCATAGGTTCTTTTGAGATATTGGACAAAGTGGGACCAGTGGCATATAGACTAGCCCTACCGCCAGCACTAGCCGATAGTCACAACGTCTTCCACATTTCGATGCTACGCAAATATGTGTCAGACCCATCTCACGTCCTCAAGTACGATACAATAGCGCTCCAGAAAGACTTAAGTTATGAGGAATGACCGATTAGCATCCTAGATAGAGGGATGAAGCAGTTGCGGTCCAAGAGCTTTCCTATAGTCAAAGTCCTATGGAGCAATAGTTCTGAACGAGAGGCAACGTGGGAGTTGGAGGAGGACATGCAAGGCCGGTATCCGGAATTATTTGGTAAGTAAATTTTGAGGACGAAATTGTTTTTAGTAGGGGAGAATTGTAGAGTCCAAGAACTTTACTTAGCTAATTATTTAGTAGTATTATAATATGTTTAGTATTATCTTTGTAACTGTGGATTTTTGGTTCAGACCGGGAATTATTTGGACACTCATAGTAGTACTTATAGATTTTCTAAGTTTAACCTATAGTTTAAGAATATTAAGTATAACCTAAGGTTTGATTATATGACTGATATTAAGGATAATATTTGTTATACTATAAGGTTTAGATATCAAATAGGATTTTAAGCACATGTTATGAATGGGTGATTAAGGATTAAGTATTTTTGAGGAATAAATTAAATAAGGGTAAAGTTTGAATGTTATAAGGTCAGTCAGCAGCTTTGAATACGTTGAGGGCTTAGTCACCATTCAAACTTAGCTAAAAATGTGTAATTTCGTGTTTAAATATTCAGCGTGTGCCGATATATCGCAGCTATAGGGGGCGATATATCGCAGCACGTAAATACGGAAAACACGAAACGATGCACGGTCGCCTCGGGCATACTGGCCCAGGCGATATATCGCCTACAGGGGGCGATATATCGCCTCCTTCAGTATAATTCAAATGTTTTTTAATTCTTTTTCCTTTCAGCCATTCAACTTCTTCATAAGTCCAGCATCTTTTGAACGAGTCTTCAGCCTCTGCTGAACGATTATTCAAATTGTTTTCACCTAAAAAGCTATTATTTTTATTCAAGTAAAATTAAGATTCCTTCATTCCCAAACTCTATAAATAGGACCTAGCACCTAGCCATTATTCACCTTTTGCTCTAAGTTCAGAAGCTGCAAGTGCTAGGAGAGTGTGAGAGTTAAACACTTGGGTGGGGAAATCATAAGCTTAAACATCATAAGCTTATCAAACACTTTGGGAAGTAAGGTTCTATAGTATTTCGGTTGTGGTGTAGATTGATCTTACAAGTCTTTGAGGTAAACCAAAAACTCTAGTTCATTTGTTTTATGTTATGTTTCCCTTCTCTTAGTCTTCTACTCAGTCTCCTAACCTCATTCTTATTTTGGTTAGGGAACCTAAGTTCTTGAGCACATAAGTTTTGGTAAGTGTGACTTTCAATGGTTTAGTCTTTCCATTCCTTTCATTTCATCTCTTTTCTTCATTAGACTCACTCTGTTATATATGGTTTTAGGAGTGTTCCAAAAAAAGTCCCAACGCTGTCCTCTTATCCCGGTAATTTTGGTAAGGAAAATAGGATAGAATCTATATGTTTTATGCTTATGTTATCTTATGTGTTATGTTATGAAATATGTTATAAATATGTTATGAATATGTATGTATGTATGTATGTTTGTAGGCTTGGGCATATGACCCATATGACTAACAAGACCCCAAATAGATTATGGGCATATGACCTACTTAGCTAGTAGGACCCCACTAATCTCATGGGCATATGCTTGTTTAGTCTATGGGACCCCAAGTTATAATGGCCATTATAATAAGTGTATGTATTAAGTGTTATGATATGTCTTTACGTTTATTATGAAATTTATGTTTATGACTATGTGTTAGATTTTCCTTGCTGGGCATTAGGCTCATTCCTTTCTGTTTTATGTGCAGGAAAATAAGCTTTAGAGGCGGTAAGATTCGTGACGCTTAGAGGATGTGTATCGATGGTGAATGGAGTCAAGGGGCCGAGCGTTATTCGATTCGAGGATGTAGTCTCATTTTACCTTTTTATGGTTTTATATGTATTTTCCGCATTTCTTATGTAATTCTTTTCATTTAAATCATGTTTTGTTTTTAAAGACAATGGGATCCCATATCCTTCTTAGTGTTCTATTTTGTAAGAAACTCTTATTTTTAACAAGTTACTCAGTAAAATTATGGTATTTCCGCAAAAATGTAAGTGTATAGTTTCGTTAATGGTCGAAATAGTCTAGATTAGTGGGTCATTACATCGTGGCCGCCCATAAACTAGACATGGAGGTCAGTGCGCTGGCCAAAATTAAGCAACATCCCACTGAAACCCTTAGAGCTTACATCCAGTGCTTCACAGACGAAGATTCAAGACTAAGGTGGATGATGGGCAATGCTTGGTAGCCCTTCAGTCCGAAATCAGAGTTGTGTTAGGAAAACTTATACAGGATCTTTATTTATTTTCATGTGGATCTAAAATTAAACAAATTAATATGAGATAACCTAGAACATGTTTCTAAAATTGAATTCAAAGACAAATAATGATAAGAATACTTACATTAATCACAACGGAATGAATGAGTTATTCCTTCAGTTTCTCTAACCCTTGTATCATTTCTGTCGCAGAGTATTACCAAGAAACTAGAGCGATCTTCAATTTTCTTCATAGCTTTCCAAAGTATCCTTAGAATCACCTAGACTAGGGAGGGCAATTCTCAACACATGAGATAGATATGGAGAGAAGAAAAGAGAAGAACAATAAGGCTTAGAAAATGACTTATGTTTAGAGAGAATCTAAAACCTATCGATAACTTGTGTTTCATAAATTTGAACTTATGTTTTGACCTCTCTCTTAACATTCCTTTTATAGAATCAATTAGGTCATTTCTTTAATTAAAAAATCAATAAAATAATAGCCAATTAACAGTCCTAGGTCGAAATTATCATATTAAATTGACAATAAAATCATATTAAGTATTTCTTTAATTAAGTATAGGTAACCATATTTCGAAATGCGCTTAGTTTGGTCAAGTTATGATTATCCACTGCAAAAGCTTAATCATAACTTTGTGAGTGTAACCCATTATTTCAGAGTTCATGACTTAACTTAGGACATGCCGCCTTAGGGTCGGTCAAGCCTAAAATACATCATTACTTCCTATCTATGTAAGAAATACAACATTGCTATTGATATGTCTAGACACCTTCCTTAGGGGGACGAAAACAAAGCCGTCGTGAGGCGCTATTCATATCTCACGGTGTTATATTAATAATGGAGACCATGGGTTATGTTTGAGATATCAACCCTCTCCCACTCACTATTTTGAAATAAGTGTTTTTAACCTAATTAATTCCAAATTAATTATAACATCTTTAAACCTGATGAACATAATTAAAATTTGAAAGAAAGCGAGTTTCTAGGTCCATATCCAATTTTAAATTACCAATCATGTTCATCTAAACTTTACTAAAAAAACACTTTTACAATAAAGTTGGTTTAAAGAAAATAAGTCATAAAGACTTAAAATTTGGTGTGATATTTTACCAAGTTTTCAAAATAAAACTAAGTAATTTACATGCAATTGATTTCACAAAACAATTCATATAAACACATAGGACAATCCTAATAATCATGTGTTCTACTAATGAGATGCATGATTATGACTGTGTGGGTTTTCATGTATGGCGTACAATGCATGAACATGTTATCAATCACATCAATCACATGAAAATAATTATTTAAATAAATAAATAAACAATAAATTTTGAACCGGGTGCTTTTGGGTATTTCTAATTTTACAACCACTTTATAAAATTAAAAAAATAAAATAAAACCGCGTTGATCTCCATCGGGCTTCTTTACTTTACTGTCGGTAGGATATGTGTCGTTGTTGGTCCAGAATAATAATAAGAAAACAATTTTTTTAATTATTTTGATTAATTAAAACAAACTTTTAAATAATCATTATTTTTATTTTTCTTTTTAATTAAAACAACTTTTAATTAAAACTGAAATGAATTTAAATTAAAATCTGTTATTTTGAAAAAATAAATTTTAAATAAGATATTAAAAAAGGTTTGTTAAGATAACAAAAATATCTCATTATTTAAATATCAAATTTCAAAAATAGGATATTTAAACATTTTAAAATTTTAAAAAATAACAGATTAATTTCAGAAAAAATAAAAAAATAAAAAAAACTCTGGACCAGTCAGGTGGGGACACGTGGCGTCAAACGGGGTTGCCGAGGCAGGACTGTACGGAACCCTCCGTACAGTCCCTACGGACATCCGTACGATGTCCAGGCAGCGGCTCAGAGGTCAGCCTCGGAGGATCGGTGGCTGAATTCTGAATCCCGGGCTCCGTTCTGACTTTTGTGTGATCGGAATTACAATTTTATGGTGTCAAAAACCAAATAAAATTACATAAATCATATGCCCTTTAATGGCTTCCACAATGATCTAATAATAAACAAATCCTAACCCAAAAACACCATATAATTAACGATTCAACATTCTCATGCATTCAATCACATTAAGCCATCCATTCATTCTTCAAAATAAATAAATGCATAAAAGTAAACCCACACAGATTCAATATATATATATGTGAAGATGGCTCTGGTACCATTTGTTGGTTTTTATTGATCAAATAAGAGATTATATGCAGCGGAACAACAATCAAATTGTTAATTTAATCCCATAAGATTTCTAGATCTACTTCTTCACATGCATATATATATTGAATCAAAGACATGAATAGAAAAATTACCTCAGGTCCTTCCTTGTGCTATCTTTTTGTATGGTTAAATCCTTGAGATCTCACACCAAGATCTTCCAAAATGTTCTCAGCACACAAAGAATGAGTGTGGGCTCGCTATACAAACAATAGGCAAAAAACTATTTATCAGATGTTCTCAACACATGAGATCTCATAAAGTTTGGACCTAGGTTTTGTGAAGAACAGTGACTTTTGTTTGTATCACTGTTCTCTTTCTCTGAGAGAGATTTCTAGATATTTAATAATCCCTGAAAAGTTACATACTAAAAAACTGATATCTTATATTTAATATATCCAATATATTAAAATAAAATCTTAGTTATTTTAAACAATTTGAAAATAACTAATCAGTTATTAGATTCTTGTTTAAATAATAATATTTTAATCAAATTACAATATCTCATTATTTATTTAATATTTAAATAACTAAAATTGTGGAACCTAGAAACTGATTACAGTCTCTTATGCATGTAGGACAGTGGCTGTGCACTGTGCTACACGTGTACCACATGCCAATGATGACATGTAATTTTTCCCAATTTTTATTATTATTTAAATACCAAAAATCCCAAAAAATAAATTAATTCAAAATTAATTATATTTTTGTCAAATCAAATAATTAATTAATTACACATAATTAAACAATAATTATGTTTGATACATAGAAAAATATTTTACTTGTCACATAAGTCTTTTTTGCCGATTTTTGTATTTACCTTTGTTAGTGATTGTTTGAGCCATTTCGGGGACCATGGACCTATAACATTAAGCTCCAATAAATTGAAACTAAATAATTAAACTCTTTAATTATAATAGTTAATTTATTAATTCTGATATTACTCCACTATAAATTCAGAATTGCACTCTTTATGTTATAGATATGCTTTTACATAAATCTTTTCTGAAGTCGTCAATTGATATAACCATCTTAAATTAGTTCAACCCTCTAATTAATTAGTTCATAAATTAGAATGGAAGAATTACCATTTTACCTTTCTAATTTACTTCTTATTCCTTAAGTACCATTAATTCACAAGTGAATAATTAATCTATAATCTAATTATAGATTTGAGCTCAAAATCATTCAGTTCCAGAAGTAATCCTTAAGGGAACTAATATACGATCCATTAGGAAAGATTAGATTCCGTATTGTTGATACATGTTCCCAGCCATCCATGATATTAAACCTCCAAAACAAAAGTCATTAGCCTCATTCTTTGAAGAGACCTTAACGAATGAATCAAAAGATTTAATAAACATGAACATGAGTTCATGAACACTCAGGATTTAGGTTGATCTATAAATGATCATCATTTATGATATGAATTACAAGTCTTTATTGTTAAATGGTTTTTTTGGATAAAGATTTTAATTCATATCGGTCCATGTCATTTATAATCATATTATATAAAGAACCTTTACCGAGATGTCTTACCACATCAATAATCTGAATCTAGATTATTTGTATCATTATGATACCCAGTAAACCGTACTTACAACTCCAATTAAAGAATTCCATAACTTTAATTTGTTGTTGTCGAATATTTTTATTCATTCATGTGATCTTAATTCTCTCGTACTAATACAAGATCACATCCTCAATAATGAATATTGAATTTTTCTGATATTTACAAAATTATTCAAACAATAATTTAACAATTTAAATATAACAATAATAATAAACCATTGTATTTGTTTATTCACAGAAAAAAAAATGTCTTTACATGCTTTTAGGACACACTCCTAACAGGAACACACTCCCAAGCTCTCAAGACTTACTTCCCAAGCTTGAATCCTCAAATTAGGCTCAAAAATCCAAAGAGAAAATGAACAAAAACAGGTACGGGAGAAGCTCTTGAAATTGCTCTGTTTTTCTCTTCTTTCTACAGCCTTCAATGGCTTATATCTATCCTAGGGGTGAAAAGACCAAAATACCCCTAGGTCTAATGAGGATTTCTAAAGGCTCCCAAGGGAAAAATTGACATTCTCCACCTATTTCGTTAATCATAATTAACGCTCTCCAATTCCCGCTATTCTCGATATTCGAAAACACCAATAATTCAAATCTCGTTACCCTTTAATTCCCGGCAACGCTCTAATCATTAAAATCACCCCGAGACTCACCCCGAGCCTCGAACTTAAACTTGTTATGACTAGACCGTTAATTAATATTCCAAGATCGTCTCATGCAGAATAGCTCGAACAAATCCACATTATAATATGGTCTCAAAAATAGGTCACCGACATGCATACAAATATACAATTACACCCTCAACGGGCCAAATTACCAAAACACCCCTATAATGAAATGTGGACCCACATGCATGCATTTAACATCATATTATAATACAATTCACATAAACATGCATATTATCAATTAATGACATAATTAAACAGTTATGGCCTTCCCGGCATACTAATCCAGCCACTAAACTGCATTAGGGATTTTCGGGGCATTACACATCCAATCTAATCTACTTTGCTAATGTTCTAGAAAGAACATAACACTGCAATGTGTAAGTAGATCATATCGTAGATTGGAAAGTAATTGTAAATCTTGTGCACTGACTAATCTTAGGACTAACTTATTTTGAATATATAATCATATTTATATTCCATTGTGATTACGTCACTATAAATACAATTAGCTATATGCTCAGGATTTAATATAAGTTTATATTGAACAAATAATCATGAAAATAAAACATGTGAGCAAAGTGATTGACCAAGTCAAAAACTTATTTCTATTCTTTTATTGATAATAAATGAGATTACAAAGAAATTGTGTTTTAATTAGGGCATAAAACCCCAACAAACTCCCACTTGCACTAATTGAAACTAATGCCTTAATTCTAATAATTCATTTCTTTGATATGCTTATCAAATGTAGCTTCTAGTAGTGTCTTTGTAAATGGATCTGCAAGATTGTCTTCATAAGCAATCTTCATAACCTTCACTATCCCCTGGCAACATATTCTAAAATATTGTGATACTTCCTTTCTATATGCTTACTCCTCTTGTGACTACGAGGTTCTTTCGATTTGGCTATCGCTCCTGCATTGTCACAAAACAACACAAGAGGTTTATCCATTTCTGGAATAACACCAAGAACCGAATAGAACTTCTTTAGCCAGACTATTTCCTTCGCTGTTTCTGATGTAACTATGTACTCAGCCTCCATGGTGGAATTTGAGATTGTAGACTGCTTTACGCTTCTCCATATCACAGCTCCACCCGCAAGAGTAAACACCATTCCAGAAGTAGACTTCCTGTCGTCGACATCAGTCTGAAAATATGAATTGGTATAGCCTACAGGGTTCAGAACACCCCCCTTGTAGACTAACATATAATCCCTAGTCCGCCTTAAATACTTCAGGATATGCTTAACTGCTATCCAATGTTCCGGTCTTGGGTTTAACTGATACCTGCTCACTACTCCCACTGCATAGCAGATATCTGGTCTAGTACACAACATGGCATACATTAGACTTCCAACTGTAGATGCATAAGGAACTTTTCTCATTGCATCTTCCTCTTCAAGAGTCTGGGAGACTGCTTCTTTAAAATATGAATTCCATGGCAGGAAGGTAAACGTCCTTTCTTGGAATTTGTCATTGAGAATCATTCAAGCATTTTATCTATGTAAGCTGTTTGAGATAAAGCTAAGAGTCTGTTCTTTCTATCCCTGATGATCTGGATACCTAGAACTTAACTTGCTTCACCCAAATCCTTCATCTGGAATTGAGTGCTCAGCCAATTCTTCACATCTGACAATTTCTTAACATTATTTCCAATGAGTAAGATATCATCTACATAAAGAACCAGGAATACACTATTTGATTTACCTTCAGTTGGTAAACACAAGGCTCATAAATATTTTGTTCAAAGCCATAGGTTTTGATTATTTCATCAAACCTAAGATTCCAGGAACGAGAAGCTTCCTTAAGTCCATAAATGGACCTATTCGACTTGAAAACTTTTCCTTCTTGTCCAACTACTTTAAATCCTTAAGGTTGATCCATATAAATGACTTCGTCAATCTTTCCATTAAGAAAAGCTGTCTTGACGTCCATTTTCTAGATCTCATAGTCAAGAGCGGCTGCTATGGATAAGAGGATGCGTATGGACTTGAGCATGGCTACCTGACTAAAAGTTTCCTCATAGTCCACGCCTTCTCTTTGGGTATAATCCTTTGCCACTAATCAAGCTTTATAAGTCTTAATATTTCCATCAACACCTTGTTTCCTCTTGTAGATCCACTTGCACTCAATGGCCCTAAAGTCACTAGGTGCTTCCACAAGATCCCAGACGAAGTTTGAGTACATGGACTCCATTTCCTGTTTCATGGCTTCGAGCCATTGTTCCTTTTTAGGGCTATCCATTGCATTTATGAAAGACAATGGATCATCGTCACTAGTGTCACCAACAACCATATTGGTTTCACCATCCATACCATAGCGAATTGGGTTCCTAGTGTAACGACCCAACTATTCTAGACTTTGGACCATTAATGACTACTATACTAATCTTCAAAAAACGTACATATGAAATAACCATAACTTTATTTAAAAACTGTAAAGTAAAGGTTAAATACATAAAAAATTCATTTAGGATATGGGATCCCATTGTTTTGAAAACAAAACATAACTTAAATAAATTGGTTACAAAATTAAGTGCAGAAAAATAATACATAGAAATCATAACTAAAAGACTTAAAAACTTCATCCTCAAATCGAACGCGCAATCCACCGATTCCATCCTCCCTCAATACACATCCTCAAGCTGCCAAGAATCTTTCCGCCGCCATAACTATTTTCCTGCACATATAAACATAAAGGAATGAGCCTAATGCCCAGCAAGGAAAAACTACTAACCACATAAACATACACATAAAATCATATCATAACATATGCTAAAAACATATCATAACATATACTATATAAGACTATACTAATACTGGCCATTAAAACATGTGATAAACCATCTACGTCCCCTATCTAATATCTGAGGTAGGTTAGATCACATGGTAGGTTTATGATAACCCATCTACGTCCCCTGTCTAATATCTGAGGTAGGGTAAATCATAACCATGAAACATAAGAAAACATAACATAACATACTATAGCAAAACTTATCATAACATAACATATCATACAAACATACAAGATCTAGCCTATTTTCCTTACCAAAAATACCGGGATATGAGAACAGTTTTGGGACTTTGGAACACTCCTAAAAACCATAAATGGAAGGGTGAGTATACTAAAGAGAATGAGATGAAAAGAATGGAAGAACTGTACCATTAAGAATATACTTACCAAAAACCTTATGTTCAAGAACTTAGATTTCCTATCCAAGAATAAAGAATAAAGTTAGGGGCTAAGTAGAAAAATATAAGAACTTGAAGAAAATAATACCAAATGAACTAGGGTTTTAGAATACCTTGAATGCTTTATGACCAATCTAAACCTTGAATCGAAATGTGTTATAAACCTTACTTCCCAAGTGTTTGGTAAGCTTAAAAATGATTAAGCTTATAATCCCCAACCCAAGTATTTACACTCTCACAATAACCTAGCAACTTGCAGCCTCTGAACTTAGCTTGATGAATGAATGAAAAATGCTTGGTGCTAGGTTCTATTTATAGAGTTCTAGGAATAAAAATATTCTAATTATAATCCAAATTTAAATTCAAATTTAAAATAGAATCCTAAGGAATAAAAATCTTCTAACTTTCTAAATCCCGTAACTCTAAACTAACCTACAGTAAAATCAACATATCTGGAGCTGTAGGACTCCGATTTATAATATCTTTATACCGTTAGAAAGATAATTAAATTATCTACAACTTTGTAGAAATACTATTTTTCTAAATTCATATTATAACTGGGTCAAAAATATGTCAGAAGTTACAGTACCCTAAAGTTACGAAAAATCTATTTAATTATCTAAATCACAAAAATCTAATAAAATATCTAAATCACAAATAAATAAAATTGTGAGTCTAAATATCTAAATAAATATCATGCTCCTAACAGATTCTGATGAACACTAAGTCTTATATTTCCCTTATTAAAATAATGACTCCTTAATAATCATGCACATGACAAGTGTCATAATCCTATTGGCTCTATCTAAACTTTAGGTTATAATAATCATCATATTAATAACCAGCAATATTAATCAAACCTTATGTTATAATTAATATTCTTAAACTATAGGTTAAACTTATAAAATCCATAACTATTGCTAGGAGTTTCCAACTAAGTCCCGGCTTGAACCAAAATCCACAGTAATGAACATACTATAACTAATACTAGCTATTACTACTACTACTACTACTATCTAACTAGCTAAGTAAATTCTGGGACTCTACACCTAGAAACCCTCCCACTACGACGAGGCTCTGTGACTATTTGCTGAGGAACAATGGTATTTCTTCATTTAAATCAACTTTCATCGGTTGGACATGAAGAGTGGGAATTTCACCATCAACTTGCATTGATGATGATGGAGCATTGGTTGGAGTCAATTCTTTAACTATCTCTTCTAAAACTACTTTGCTACGTGGGTTGAAGTTTTGGACATAGTCATTTTCCAGAAAAGTAGCATTCGTAGAAGTAAACACTTTCTTTTCTCAATGACTATAGAAAAGTCCACCCTGAGTACCTTTAGGAAAGCCAACAATCATGCAAACTTCAATTTTCGGTTCTAGCTTTCCTTCCTTTTTCCTCAAACATGGGCGGGACACCCCCAGATTCTATAATGGCGTAAACTAGGTTCACAACCATTCCAGCGTTCTAAAGGTGTTTTTGGGATTGATTTAAACGAAACAAAATTGAGAATGTCGTTCACGGTTTCAATTGCATGTCCCCAGAACAAAGTTGGTAGAGTTGAGTAACTAAGCATGCATCGAACCCTTTCAAATAAATTTATGTTCCGACGTTCCGCTATACCATTTTGTTGCGGAATACCTGGGGCAGTAAGTGTTGACCCAAACTCTTAAGTCTCCTTGTTTTGATGATTAACAAATATTTGATTATTATTATTTGCTAATGATTTGTTGATTTTGTAGCAAAAACCAAAGTGAATTAGCAATTCAAAGTCAAACTTATGACCAAGGGCAAAATGGTCATTTTACCAACTTTTCCGGAAATGACCCGAAATGGATTTCAAGACTCAAGAAACTCAAGATAAAGGTTTAATTTCATTTCTTAGTCATGTAAAGTGATTGCAAGTTTACTTTAAGTCATAAGTATAAAATTTGGCTCATTCACGTGCTAAAAATGGTGATTTTTCAAAATAAGAACTAGACATCCTAAATTCACTTTTAAGAAAATACATCCCGATACGGTCGTAACGCAATTGGAATTTTTGAAATCAGATAAACGAGCTAAAAGTTATAAAGAATTGAAAAACGGGAAAATAGGCATATTTTGAACTTTTGCTCTCTGCCTGCCATCCGGAATTCCGGTTGCTCCCAGACCGAAATTCCGGTTCCCCATCCAGACTTCCGGTTCGTGGCAGGCAGCTTCAAAAAATAACCCCAACGGCTATAAATGGCTAGTTTTTGCCCAAACTCTATATAAACTCATTTTTTACTCAAAATTAGGTGTTGGCTGAGCATTTATTACATATATCAAACCTAATCCATTGATTTCAAAGAGCTCCTAAAGTTTAAATCATCCAAACACATATTCACACACTTGAGCCTAAATTTGTATTTATTTCTTCTAAGTGTGCTTGCTAATCACTCTAGGTTTCTCATTGTATCATCATACTTCTAGAGTGATTTTTGCTTGTAATATCAAACACATTCCCATATTGTGATTGAGGTGAGGTTGGCACCGGTTTTGTAAACAACCCGGTTAGAGTGAGATTGGCACTTCAACAATCCGAAAAAGAGGTTGATAGTCCTTGGTGGTGGAAAACTATTGTAAGAGGTTTGGAAATACCTTGGTGAAAAATTCCCGGTTGTAAGGGTTATTCAAGCCCGTTAACTTGGCTCGATAGTGGAACTCAAAGCTAGGTCCATAGCTTTGAAGACCAAGGACGTAGGTGGCTTAGTTCTACCAAACCTTGTAAAATTCGAGAGTTTGCAATTTCTTAACCTTAAACTCTTTACATTACAAGTTTGATTATTTGTTATATCTATTTGATTTCCATATTATTTTCTTTTACTTGATAAATTTGATTTATTGCATAATTTGGCATATTAAGTTTTAAATTTATGAAATTAGTTTAAATTTCCAATTCACCCCCCCTCTTGGAAACATATCTTGGGTTAACAATTGGTATCAGAGCAAGGGCTCATTTATTTGATTAGATTTCACAATCTAGAGCATGGCGTTTCCAAGTAATTCACAAAATAACATGTTAGAAGGTTTAAGCACAAATAGAGCACCATTCTTCAATGGAGTAGACTTTCCTTATTGGAGAATTAGGATGGAAACTTATCTTCAATCTATTGATTATGATTTGTGGCATATAGTGTCTAATGGTCCTTACATTCCTAAACATGTCATTAATGGTGTAGAAGTTATTAAGACATATGAGGCATATGATGAAGATGACAAGAAAATGCTTTCTAAGAATGCTAGAGCTAAATATGCACTTATATGTGGTTTGGATAGAGATGTGTTCAAAAATATTGAACAAGCTTCTACCGCTTATGATATGTGAAAAATGCTTGATGTCACTCATCAAGGAACAAATGCTATGAAGGAAACTAAAATTCAAATTTATTCCACTCAATATGAGAACTTTAAGATGAAAGTGGATGAAACTATTGCTAACATGTATACTCGTTTCACTACTATCACTAATGGTTTGAATTCTCTTGGCAAGGTACTTTCACAAAAGGAGATGGTGACCAAGATTTTGAGAAGTCTCACCAAAGCCTATCAAGGCAAAGTGATTGCCATTCAAGAAGCCAAGGATCTCTCAACACTTCCCTTGGAAGAACTAATTGGTTCACTCATGAACCATGAAATTTTCATGAGTGCACAAGATGAAGAGGAAGTTGAGAAGAAAAAGAAGACTATTGCATTCAAGTCTTCCTCCTCCCGTGCCATTAGTGAAGATGATGAGGATAGCCTATGTAGTGACATGGAGGACTTGGCACTCTTCTCAAAGAAGTACAAAAAGTTCATGAAATTCAAGAAGAACTTTGGGAAGAAGCCACAAAGAGGAAGTGACTCAAAAGAAAAAGAAAGAAAAAGCAAAGATGATCCACCAATTTGCTTTGAATGCAAGAAGCCCGGTCACATGAAAATGGATTGCCCAATGAGGAAGAAGAATAAATACAAAGGAAGGGCATTGTTGGCGGATTGGCTCAATAGTGATGAGGAGGACTCCGACAATGAGGAGAAGAATGAAGTAGCAAACATGTGCATGATGGCACTTGATGATGGGTTCTAACCAAAGTGATTGTGATAGTGAAAATGATGATGATAACTTAGAAATGTCATATGATGAGTTGTCAAATTCATTTAAGGAACTATTTTATGATTTTGAAAAATTGCTTGCTAAAAGCCAAACCCTTAAAGAAAAGACCAACATGCTATTAAAGGAAATTGAGATTTTGAAATTAAATGACAAGAATCTTTTGGCTAAATCTCAATGTGCTACTTGTTCCTCATATAAGAAAGAAATTTTTGAGTTGCATGCTAATGTAAAAAGCCTTAAAAATGACATATATACTTTTACAAAAGGTAAATAAGGCTATGAACTTATGCTAGGGAGTCAATCTTGTGGTTTTGGAAAAAGTGGTATTGGATATGATCCTAGTAGGAAACAAATTTTTTTGAGAAACTTCTTTGTAAAACCAACTAGCCTACCACACTTTACATGCACATATTGTAACCAAGATGGTCATACTATTTCATATTGGCATGTAAAGAGATATGCATATCTAGGCAAGACCAAATGGGTACCAAAGGGTTCCAAAATTAACAAGAAAGGACCCAAAGTTATGTGGGTACCAAAGGCCAACAAATGATTTTTTTTGTAGGAATCAATAAGGAAGAGCAAAAGCTTGTGGTTCTTGGATAGTGGATGTTCAAAGCATATGACCGGTGACCCATCAAGATTTTCAAGTTTTAATAGCAAGGAAAGTGGTTTTGTCACTTTTGGAGACAATTCAAAAGGAAAAATCTTGGGCATTGGTGATATCGGTAACGTATACTCTCCATGTATTAAAAATGTGCCTCTTGTTGATAACCTTAAACATAATTTACTTAGTATTAGTCAACTATGTGATAAAGATTTTCGTGTTGTTTTTGAATCCTCAAAATGCTCCATTGAAAATGCTCCATTGAAAATGCTTCAACCAATGAAGTTATTTTTGTTGGAAAAAGGAAGGATAATGTTTATGTTATTGATGTTGATTCCTTTGATAGCAAAAATAAATTTTTAACCGTTATGAATGATAATTCTTGGTTGTGGCATAGAAGATTAGGACATGCTAGTATGGATTCTATTTCAAAGTTGGTTAGAAAAGATCTTGTTGTTGGTTTGCCATCTATTCCTTTTGTTAAAGATAAACTTTGTGATGCATGCCAATTTGGAAAACAAATTAAAACATCTTTTCATTCCAAGAAAGAGATTTCAACCTCTAGACCTTTGCAATTGCTTCATATTGATTTATTTGGTCCTTCAAGAATTGCTAGTCTAGGTGGTAAATACTATGCGTTTGTGATTGTTGATGATTTTTCTAGATTTACATGGGTTATATTTTTGAAACTCAAAAATGATGTTTTGGAAAATTTAGTTAAATTTTGTAAGAGTGTGCAAAATGAAAAAGGGTATTCAATCACCTCCATTAGGAGTGATCATGGTGGAGAGTTTGACAATGATGCCTTAGAATTGTTTTGTGATGAACATGGTTTTAACCATAACTTTTCGGCTCCAAGAACTCCACAAAAAAATGGAGTTGTCGAAAGGAAGAATAGAACAATTCAAGAAATGGCTAGGTCAATGCTCAATGAAATCTCATTACCTAAATATTTTTGGGCCGAGGCCGTCAATACTTCTTGTTATATTTTGAACCGTGTTTTCATTAGGCCTAACATGAATAAAACTCCTTATGAGCTTTGGAAAGGGAGAAAACCCAACATTGGATATTTTAGAGTTTTTGGATGTAAATGCTATATTTTGAACACCAAGGACAACCTTGGAAAATTTGATGCAAAATCCGATGTTGGAATTTTTATAGGTTATTCAACACATAGTAAAGCTTATAGAATTTATAACAAAAGAATTAATGTTGTTGAAGAATCTATTCATGTTGCATTTGATGAGTCTAACCCTCCTACAAGCAAAAGTGTAGATGATGATGTTGTAGCTTTGGGAGAAGAGGTTCAAAATCTTGACATTGGAGAATCATCTAACGCTCCATCACAAACTCCCAAAGAGGAACCACCCGTGGAAAAGGTAAATGAAAGCAAAGTTATGGATTCTAACCTTCCACATGAGTGGAAGTTCAAAAGTGCTCATCCTATAGACCAAATTCTAGGTGATCCTTCACAAGGAGTCACAACTAGAAACTCCCTTAGAAACTTGTGTAATTTCATTGCTTTTATTTCTCAAATTGAACCAAAGAATTTTAAAGAGGCCGAGTTCGATGAATCTTGGCTTCTAGCTATGCAAGAAGAAATAAATCAATTTATTAGAAATGATGTTTGGGAGTTAGTTCCAAGACCGTTACACCAATCGGTGATTGGAACAAAATGGGTCTATAGAAATAAGGTAGATGAGCATGGGGTCATTGTGTGTAACAAGGCTAGATTAGTGGCCCAAGGTTACAATCAAGAAGAAGGAATTGATTATGAGGAGACCTTTGCCTCGGTAGCAAGACTTGAGTCCATAAGAATGTTATTAGCTTTTGCATGCCACAAGAATTTTGTCTTGTATCAAATGGATGTTAAAAGTGCTTTCTTAAATGGATACATTATGGAAGAGGTTTATGTCTCTCAACCCCCCGGTTTTCAAGATCACAAATACCCTAACCATGTTTATAAATTAAAGAAAGCTTTATATGGTTTAAAGCAAGCTCCTAGAGCTTGGTATGATCGTTTAAGCACTTTTCTTATCTCAAATGGCTTTTCAATGGGAAAAGCGGATAATACACTTTTTATTAAAAGAAAATCAAAAGACATTATTAGAGTACAAATCTATGTTGATGATATTATTTTTGGTGCTACTAATGATGCTCTTTGTGAAGAATTTTCAAAGTGTATGCATAGTGAATTCGAGATGAGCATGATGGGAGAGCTCAACTTTTTCCTTGGACTTCAAATAAAGCAACAAAAGGATGGAATATTCATAAGTCAATCCACATCAAGGATCTACTTCAAAAGTTTGACTTGGCCAATGCAAAGTCCATGAAAACTCCTATGAGCACCTCCATAAAGATGGACAAGGATGGAAGTGGTAAGGATGTTGACATCACCAAGTATCGAGGTATGATTGGTTCATTGTTATATTTAACCGCTAGTAGACCCGATATTTTGTTTAGTGTTGGTCTATGTGCTAGGTACCAATCATGTCCCAAGGAATCCCACCTAAGTGCCGTTAAGAGAATCTTTAGATACTTGATAGGCACAATGAATCTAGGGCTTTGGTATCCCAAGAACTCAAACTTTGAAATCATTAGTTACTCGGATACCGACTTTGCCGGTTGTAAGACGGATAGGAAAAGTACTAGTGGAACATGTCACTTTCTAGGTAACTCTTTAGTGTCATGGTTTAGCAAGAAACAAAACTCGGTAGCCCTATCCACAACCGAAGCCGAATACATTGCCGCCGGCAGTTGTTGTGCTCAAATTCTTTGGATGAAACAAACTCTTAAGGATTTTGATGTTGATTTTGAATGTACACCCATAAAGTGTGACAATACTAATGCCATTAACCTCTCTAAGAATCCAATCTTGCATTCTAGAGCCAAGCATATTGATATAAGGCACCACTTCCTTAGAGACCATATCCAAAGAGGTGACATTATGCTAGATTTTGTGAGCACCGATTTCCAACTAGCGGATATTTTCACCAAGCCTCTTAGTGATGAGAGATTTAGTTTTATTAGAAGAGAGCTAGGAATGACCAACATAAATGAAATTTAAGGTTTACTAGCTACTTGAATATCATATCTCTCCTTACTTACTTATGCATATATACTTTCACTATAATATGATTCTGATGCATTGTACGCCCTGGTTTTCCCACGAGCTGTTTAGCAGGACGAGCCTCGGACTAATCAGGTTTAGTCCGAGGCTCCCGCAGGCCGAAGGTCCTATTTCCAGGACGGACCCTTCTCAGCTCGAGGGGGTCCTGTTTCCAGCTCGCATTTGTTGCCAAGGGGCTGAGAGTGACATCCGAAGGCCACGGACGGGAGCAGCTCGGGTTACGAACTGCTCAGGTCACGAGCTTCTCAGGAAGCTCTGACCCTATGGGAAGTCAACACGCAAGATAAACGTGCATATTCCTGCCATCACGTGCCCGATATCCCCCTGACTTCTCGGACACGCAGCAGGAACGTGCGTATTCAGACACCCACGGACGGGTTGGGCCGTGCGGCCCATTATCTCCTTCCATGCTGATTGGACCACACTTGTGTGTCAGGTTTAGGAATTAATCATGAATGTCACAGATTTGATATGACAAATGGTAAGGTCACGGGATGACCTCCCTACCAACTTCCAGGTGCCTTCTCCTATAAATAGGGAGACCCTGGGAGTTGATAGGGGTTGGAAAAAATAGTCTTTGAAGAACTATATACTTTGTAAACCAAATACCCAGAGAAGATCAATAATATTGACTAGTGGAGTAGAAGGATTTTAACCTTCGAACCACTTAAAAACGTGTCTTGAGTCACCTAGTTCTTTCCAAAAGATTTCATATTTGTGACGGATCTACTTTTAGTACTAATCTCTTTCTCTTTTTCTCTTAATTATCTGTTGCCGAAGAACCGCGTCAACAGTTTGGTGCTTTCATTGAGAGCAAGTTCGATTAGTACTACCACAAACATCCAACTATGGTGACCACTCGATCCAGGCATGGCAACGAGACAGAGCAGCATGATGGGCAGGAGGCCCACCAGGTTGCCCTCCCTGATGAGCAAGTTCCTGAAGTCCAGCAGAGGCCAGGGAAGTAGCCGGCGGGCCAAGACGACACTGGTAGTTCAGCGCCCCGGCCGCCTAATCCGAATCCATGTTATTACACTGCGGTGGAGATGGAGAATGCTCAGCTGAGGAGCCAGTTAGCAGCAGCTGGTCAGCAACTCCAGGACATTCTGAGCCGACTACCCCCTCTCACAACCAACGGTAACGTTGGAGAGAGGCAAGGCGAGGTTCCTAAGTCTCGCCGGAGTAATCGGTCCAGGCGTAGCCGTTCGGGTCGACTTCCTGCAGCTAACTCCGCCCCTTCATCACACCATCAAGAGGCGAACTTCAGGGAAATGCCTCGGACCGGACAGCAGCAGTACAGCCGTTCGGTTAGGACGTCAACCCCTAGCTCTCAGCCTTCCTCGAGGACGCCCAGAAGAGATTGAGGAAATTCCCGGAGAAGGGACGAGGAGAGCCAGAGACGTCAGCCCATCCCCGAAGAACGTCCAGTTCCTCGTCCAGCTCGCCCAGCGCGGGACCAGCAAGCTGGCAGGGCCGAGAGGCCCCCACCAAATTTAGTCCGACCAGACGGTACTAGGATCGCCTCCCCAGTCAGGCATCCTCCTTCTCCCATCAGATATCCATCTCCTCAACCCGTCCGAGACATCCCGACCTACGGAAATAGTAGGAGAGACCCGCCATCAGCCGGGCCCTCCTGGCGCAACAGGGTGCCGGGGGAAGGATCAGGTCGGAGCCGCCAAAGACACACCCCGAGCCTGTCCAGCAAGAGTCACTGGACCGGTAGTGCACGGAGTGATCTCTCGGGAGGAGACCTGCGCCAGCGACTAAGTTCAGCACAAAGTCACCATACTACCCAGGGAGGCGACCTTCGAGATCGACTCAATTCTCATAGAGAGGGTCGAGTTAGGGATGGTAGCCAGGCCCGCTCAGTGGGGGTCCGATCCGAAGTTCGTAACGGTGGAAATGCCCCAAATGACCTATCTCAAGATAGGAGGGGCAACAACCCGCCTAATATGTACAACGGGTCCGGAGCTGTTGAACAGCCCCAGAATAACCCAGGATCTCAGGACAAAACCCTAGAGCGCCTAACTCAGATGGAGGAGCTGATGAAGAAGCTCCTATCGGAAAAAGAAAAAGACGAATATGATTCAGGGGATGAGATGGAACTCTTCGCCCCCAATATAGCAGCGACGGCATACCCTTCTGGCTTACGTATGCCCCACTTGTCAAAGTTCAACGGGGATGGAGACCCGTCTAACCACTTAGGGATGTTCAACACCCTAATGATGGCCCATAACATCGGACCGAAGCTTCGTTGCTTGATCTTTCCTTCCACCCTAACTGGGCCCGCCAGGCAGTGGTTCAAGCAGAGTAAAAGGCAGTCAATCAGCTCCTGGAAGACATTTTCGGCTGACTTCAAAAGGGCATTCCGAGCCTCCCAGGCCGCCCGAGTCCAGGCCGACTCCCTAGCTAACGTGAGACAGCAACCCAGTGAGACGCTGAAAGCCTACTTGAGAAGATTTGCAAATGTCGCTGCTCGAGCCAGAGACGCTGACGATAGCTCCAAACTCATGGCCATGAGGACCGGGATCCTAGTCGGCGGAGACCTGTGGAAGGATATTCAAAGGAGGGGGGTCAGCTCGATTAGTGAATTCCTTAACAGAGCCCAAGAGTGGATAAACTTGGAAGAAGCTGAAGCTTCAGCCGCAGGGACCAGCCAGGTCCCCGAGAAGCCCGCTGGGACGGGAACAGAGATCGTAGTGGCGATTCCCGACGTTGCGCAGAATAACCAGCCCGGTGGTGGCAAAAGAAAAGGAAATGGTGAAAACAGCCAGCACGGTCAAAAGAAGAATAAGTCTGTGGATAAATTCAAACCCGTGTTCACAACATATACCGAGCTCACCCAGACCAGGGAAAATATTTTCCTGGCCAACGCTACTCGAGTCCCCTGGAAGAGGCCAGAGCCATTGAAACACCCTAAGGGAAAGAGAGACGCTTCCAAATTCTGCCGTTTTCATAACGACGTCGGGCACAATACCGACGACTGCAGGCACCTCAAAGATGAAATCAAGACTCTCATCCGAGCAGGTCCATTGGCGCAATACTCGCGGAACAGGGTCCCGGCAAGTCGACCCGCTCCGGAGGTCCCAGCCAGTCAGCCCGGACCTCGGGTAGATCAGGACGTCCTTCCCCCTGTGGTTGAGGGAGAGATCTCCACCATCTCTGGAGGACCACACATGGCTGGCACGAGTAGAGGCGCCCAGAAGAGGTATGTGAATGAATTAAAGGCCCACAACGGAGCGGAGTTCGCCCCGGAACAACGCCAATCAAAACAGCAAAGATTAGAGAAACAACCGATAACTTTCACGGAGGAAGACGCAGGCCATGTCCAATTCCCTCATAACGATCCCTTGGTCGTAGCAGTCCAGCTCGCCAACCGGAGAGTAAGGAGAGTGTTGGTGGACAATGGGAGCTCGGTGAACCTCCTATTCCGGTCCACCTTAGAAAAAATGGGTCTGACCGTCTCCGAGCTGAAGGCAACCTCGATGATGCTATATGGTTTTTCAGGAGAAGGATCAGCAGTGATAGGGACGATTGAGCTGGTGATCACCCTAGGAGACGAGTCCCGAACAGTGTCCAAACTACTCGAATTCGTGGTCATTGACTGCTCCGCTGCCTACAATGCCATTTTGGGCCGACCTACGCTCATTGCTTTCGAGGCTATCACTTCCGTCCGGCACCTCGCCATGAAATTCCCTACTTCAACAGGGGTCTGTACTATCAAGGGCGATCAGCTCGCTGCCAGGGAATGCTACAACATCTCCATGAAGGGAAAATCTAAACCCGGGCATATGACGATGGCCATTCAGGACGAAGAGGAATCTCAGGGACCCAAGGCGGCTCCCGAGATTGAAAAACCTCAGATTTCCGAAGGCGAAAAGCTCGCCCTAAGCGAGGACATTGACCCCCGAGTAGGCGAGGACAGGTCCGAGATCCAAGCTATTGAAGAGCTCGAGGAGGTAAGCATCGATAAACAAAACCCGTCACGGACGGTTAAGCTCGGAAAGAACCTCTGCGATAAAAGAAAGGCGGAGCTGACTACGTTTCTGCAGAAGAACCTAGACGTATTCGCATGGTCGCACGAGGATATGATAGGGATCAGTCTGAGCGTCATCATGCACACGCTCCACCTAGATAAAAGCGTCCCTACCAAGTCTCAAAAGCAGAGACGTTTAGGGACAAACCGAGCCGAAGCCCTTGAAGAAGAAGTGGTCCGGCTCAAAAAGTGTGGCTTTATCCGCGAAGCCAAATTTCCCATTTGGGTTGCCAATCCTGTGTTAGTTCCAAAGCCCAACGGGAAGTGGCGGACCTGTATTGACTTCTCCGACCTGAATAAAGCCTGCCCCAAGGATTGCTTTCCATTGCCGAGGATCGATCAATTGGTGGATGCCACGGCGGGGCACGAGCTCATGTCCTTCATGGACGCGTACTCGGGCTACAATCAGATCGCGATGAATCCAGCAGACCAGGAACATACCAGCTTCATGACCCCGACTAATGTCTATTGCTATAAGGTCATGCCGTTCAGTCTAAAGAATGCCGGAGCTACCTACCAAAGGCTAGTTAACAGAATGTTCACGGACCAGATCGGGAAAAGCATGGAAGTGTACGTCGATGATATGCTTGTCAAGTCAAAGACTGCCAGCAACCACGTCGCCGACCTGGAAGAATGCTTTAACATACTGCGAGAATATGGCATGAGGTTCAATCCTCAGAAGTGCACTTTCGGTGTCGCATCGGGGAAATTCTTGGGTTTCATAGTCAATACCCGAGGAATCGAGGCAAACCCCGAAAAGATCAGGTCACTGCTCGAGCTTCCTTCCCCCAGGTCGCAGAAAGATGTCCAAGGCCTCACAGGAAGAGTGGCAGCACTGAACCGGTTCATTTCCAAATTGACCGATAAGTGTTTGCCCTTTTACAACCTGCTCCGGGGAAACAAGAAGTTCGAATGGACAGTAGAGTGCGAAAGCGCATTCCTCGACCTAAAAGCGCATCTGGCTGAACCGCCTGTGCTATCAAAGCCCAAGGTAGGAGAACCTCTTTTCCTCTACATGGCCGTTACTGAGGACGCAGCTAGTGCCGTTCTTGTGCGAGAAGAGGACCAGGCTCAGAAATCGGTCTATTACATCAGCAAGAGACTCCTCGGAGCTGAATCAAGGTACCCAATGATGGAAAAACTGGCGTTCTGCCTAATCACGGCCTCGCGAAAACTCAGGCCATACTTCCAGTCCCACTCTGTACACGTCATGACCGATCAGCCTTTAAGGCAGGTTTTGCAAAAGCCTGAAGCATCGGGACGCTTGCTAAAGTGGGCGGTCGAACTCAGTCAGTTCGAGATTTTCTATACTCCCCGAACTACCATAAAAAGTCAGGCCTTGGCCGACTTCGTGGCGGAATGCGCGGGATTCCAGGAGATTCCATCAGAAGACTCACCTTAGGTCGCCTCCTCACACTCATCGTGGAAGATCTTCGTTGATGGCTCATTTAACGAGAACGGCTCCGGGGCCGGAATCATTCTGATATCCCCAGAGGGGCATAGATTCCACTCGGCGCTAAGGTTCGGGTTCAAGGCGTCTAAGAACGAGGCAGAGTACGAGGCCTTGTTGGCTGGACTTAGGATAGCTAGTGAGCTAAAGGCGAGCTCTGTCCAATGCTTCAGTGATTCCCAGCTCGTGGTGAATCAGGTTCTAGGCGAATATCAGGCGCGAGGACCCAAGATGGCCGCCTATTTGGCAAAGGTAAAGTCCGAGCTATCTGCGTTTGGGCGAGGGTCAATCGAACAGATACCTCGGGAGCAGAACGCCAACGCAGATGCTCTCGCCAAGCTCGCCACCTCGGGAGCGACAGAAACCCTGGGGTTGGTGCCAGTTGAGTTCTTGGAGAAACCTAGCATAGACGGGGATCGGGCAGAAATTGAAATGATTGACATCAGGCCGACCTGGATGACTCCCATTCCTGAGTATCTCATCGAGGGCAAGTAACCCGAAGGGCGCAACGACGCATAGCGAGTCCTTTATCAAGCTCCGAGATACACGCTAGTCGAAGGGGTGCTGTACCGACGTGGGTATTCCCTACCTCTCCTCCGATGCGTTCTTCCAAGTGAAGCGAAGGCCATCCTGCAAGAAGTTCACGAAGGATTCTGCGGATACCACACTGGGGGGCAAAGCCTGGCCTTGAAGGTTCTCCGGCAAGGTTATTACTAGCCGACTCTGTCCAAAGACTCGATCTCATATGTAAAAAGGTGCGACAAGTGTCAACGATTCGCTGCGGTTTCCCGAGCTCCTCCGGTCGAGCTAAAAATGATTTCGTCTCCCTGGCCATTTGCCGTTTGGGGGATAGATCTGGTAGGCGCCCTGCCTACCGGAAAGGGCGGGGTCCGTTACGCTGTAGTAGCCATTGACTACTTCACCAAGTGGGCCGAAGCAGAGCCGTTGGCGACAATAACATCGAAAAAGGTGCTAGACTTCGTGGTTAAAAGCATCATATGTCGATTTGGCCTACCTAAGAAAATCTTCTCTGACAACGGCACTCAATTTGACAGCGATCTGTTCACCGAATTTTGCGAAAGGCACGGAATTGTGAAAAGCTTCTCGTCTGTGGCCTATCCCCAGGCGAACGGCCAGGTCGAGGCTGTCAACAAAACTCTGAAGGCAAGCCTCAAGAAGAGGCTAGATGAGGCAAAGGGGATCTGGCCAGAACAGCTCCCCCAAGTCCTGTGGGCATACCGGACCTCACATCGGACTCCCACAGGTCACACGCCTTTCTCCCTAACCTTTGGGAGTGAAGCAGTCCTCCCCGTGGAGGTTAAAGTTCTGTCACATAGGGTCCAGTCCTACGACCAAGACAGGAACCACGAGCTCCTATGCCATTCCCTAGACTTAGTAGATGAAAGGCGAGAAGATTCACAACTCCAGCTCGCCCATTATCAACAGAAGATCACTCGCTACTTCAACACTAAGGTCAGAAGACGTGCCTTTAGCATCGGCGATTTGGTCTTAAGGAGAGTTTTCTTGGCCGGGAAAGATCCCAAAGATGGGGTTTTGGGACCAAACTGGGAAGGACCATACCAGGTCATCGAAGTCATCAAAGAGGGAACTTATAAGTTAGCTCGACTTGGTGGAGGGGCGGTCCCGCGGACTTAGAATGCCATCCACCTAAAGAAATACTATCAATGATCCACTTGTAAGGCCTAGGAGGTCACCTTCAATGTATAAATAAAAATCAAATGTTTCTCTTTATTTGCAAGTGTGATTTTAAAGTAACCACGAAAGACCCTTTCCCAATTACTTGGGGGGCATATGGTACCTGGATATAACCAGGTCTCCTTAACGACTTAGCTGTTAATTTTTATCTATGGATAAGAGTTATCACAAACTAAGTCCTATCCTGGTTTTAACCAGGTCATAAAACTTAGAAGTTAACTAAAATTTATTGACCGTGGTTCTTCTTTAAAGAGCCCGGGATATGGATAAAAGTTGACGCGAACTAAGTTTTCAAAATAAGTTCCTGGTTTTAACCAGGTCATAAAACTTGGAAGTTAACTAAAATTTATTGACCGTGGTTCTTCTTTAAAGAGCCCGGGATATGGATAAAAGTTGACGCGAACTAAGTTTTCAAAATAAGTTCCTGGTTTTAACCAGGTCATAAAACTTAGAAGTTAACTAAAATTTATTGACCGTGGTTCTTCTTTAAAGAGCCCGGGATATGGATAAAAGTTGACGCGAACTAAGTTTTCAAAATAAGTTCCTGGTTTTAACCAGGTCATAAAACTTAGAAGTTAACTAAAATTTATTGACCGTGGTTCTTCTTTAAAGAGCCCGGGATATGGATAAAAGTTGACGCGAACTAAGTTTTCAAAATAAGTTCCTGGTTTTAACCAGGTCATACAACATGGAAGTTAACTAAAATTTATTGACAGTGGTTCTTCTTTAAAGAGCCCGGGATATGGATAAAAGTTGACGCGAACTAAGTTTTTAGAATAAGTTCCTGGTTTTAACCAGGTCATAAAACTTAGAAGTTAACTAAAATTTATTGACCGTGGCTCTTCTTTAAAAACCCGGGATATAAATAACGGTTAACCCGAACTAAGTTCATAAAAATAAAGAGATGAATTGTAGCCAAATGCATAAAAATATATATATATATGTTAAAATTGCTGAGCAAATTGTCTCGAGGTGGAAACACCTCATAAAAAAAAAAATTACAATAGAAAGTAAGATAGTTCAAAATGCACAAAGAGAAGTATCCTAAGCCCCGTCAGTTGGCCCTTTGGAGGTCGCGGTCTCGTCCTGCTCCGCCGCGACAGAGGCCTCTCCAGTCTCCGAGGGAGGTACCTCTTTATTTAGGCGGGCTTGGAGCTTCGGCAGCAAAAACGCCCAGAGGTTCGGTGGCATGAAAGAAAAGTCCGCGTCCGGATTGTGGTACCAGCAGTGATAGAACAGGTCTTGCAAGGACTGCTCCGAGACGGCCCACTCGGCTTCCAGGGCGGCCTGAGCCTCGGTCTTCGCTACCTCGAGATCCGTCCGCGATGCGGTCAGGGAATTTTTAAGCTCTTGGTTCTCGGAGCGGATCTTCTTTAGCTCGGCTTTAGAGGCCGCCAGCGCGTCTTTCGCCTCCTGGGCCTCCTGAAGGGCGGTCTGGCGCTCAGCCTCCATACCCTCGAGCTGGGCCTTGGTCCTAGCGATGCCTCTGTATGCAGCAGCAATGCCCTGCAAGAAAGGAAGGATAAATTAACTAACTGGAAGAAAAAAGGCGGCGTGTGAGTGTTAAAGCTTTAAAAGAAGGGGGCAGTTTACCGTTAGGGTCATGTCCATCGAAGACTCTATAACTTGGACCGGGCTCGTTGTTTCGATGGCCCAGAGCTCCTTCTCCCTGAGCTTGTAGAAATGGCTGACGGCATAGCTCGCCGACTCATAAACCGTCCCCCGGAATGCTTCTGGCATCTTCTCCAGATCCTGGGGATCGACCGGGATATGCACATCCGGGGCTGCCGCGGCCGGATTCCCGATCTCCATTACCCCGTCCTGGACGGCTAATGGAGATCATTGGGGTGGCGGGAGCATGGGTCCTGTCCTGGCAACAGGAAGGATCGCCCCCGCGCCCTGGGATGGAGGGGCTTTCTCCTTCTCCTTAGCCGGGGATTTGGTGGAGGTCCCAGCCGAGCTCTTGGACTCTCGGAGCCTTTTTAACCTCGGCCCCGCTGGGGGGTTCCCGCCGAAGACCACGCCCCGCAGACTACCTCCGGGCTGAGACATCTCTTTTGCTAAGAACAAAAAACATGGTTATTACAAGGTAGCAATCATGCAGAAATAGAGAAAAGGTTTAAAGGCAATAAGTAAGCGAATACTAAGGGAGCCCTACCCCCCGAGCTGGAAGAGCCTAAGACGATTATCTCACGAACTGGCGCTGGTTCTAGGTCCGGTTCTGACTCAGGGCTGGACTCTTCTACATACTGCCTAGTCCCCGGAGCATAGATGCCCCTCTGGAGCGCTGGCCACGTGCGTAAGTTGGTCCCATACTCCTCAAAAAGGATCGACCTAAAAGCTAGGGTGTTATCTACTACTACAGTACCCCTAGGCCGACTCTCTTGGTTGTCCAGCACGAGCTGGTCAACGCAATGGAGTAGGAGCATATCCAGGTCCGGATTCCTCTGATGACGATGGACGATCTGCCTAGGATTGAACCTAACCAGCCGGGGGTCTGCGGTGGCCCTATCTACATTCTTAAATAAGTAAGGGTTACCTTGGCCGGAAGGACCCGTGGCTGCTCCGGATTGGACCCTCTCCTCGCCCATATCCTGGGCGACCTCCAAGGTCCTCTTCCTGTTCATCACGAGGGGAACTTCGTCACCCTCCTCCTCGCCTTCGTCGTCGGCGATCCCCTCCACGACGATTGGTCTGTTGTCGCGGGCTGGGGGAGGCCCCCGGGGCCTCTTCAAATTCAAAGTCTGATTTGGGAAAATCAGCTTGCAGAATACCATCATCTCGTCTGTCACGAGCACGCGGTAGTCTTTCTCACTGGGAGGCAAGTTCGCCAGTGTGTCGTATTGACCCCCGAGGGTCGCAGACTTTTCGGTCCTCGCGTAGATGGCTGCAAGGTTGGTTGAAGTCAGAAGTGGGATAAGGGAAGAGCTAAAATAAGATAACCTTTAAAAGGCGGGCTAAATCAAGGATCACTTACGAGGACGGTTGAAGTAGTGATGATCGCAGTTGCGGAACCCAGTTGACATATAAAAACTGGTCCTTGAAGTCGTTCGGATGGCTCGGCAGCTCGATGACCGCTGCTGTATTAGGGAAGCGGGTTAAGTAATAGAACCCGTCGCCTCGCCCCCGCTGGTCCGGGCTGGCTTTGAGGCAAAAGAAGTATAGAATATCAGCAGGAGTGGAGACCTCCCACTCATGCTTTTGAAACAAATACCTCAACCCCGCCAACAAATGGTATGAGTTGGGGGGGAGCTGGAATGGGGCCAACCCCACATAGTTCAGAAAATCAGCAAAATACTGATCCAGGGGGAGGAAGGCCCCTGCCTTGAAGTGTTCACCGCTCCAGGCCGCGAACGACTCGTCGAGCGGCGTGCAGCTCCGCTCACCCTCCGCAGCAGGTCGGGCAATCACAGAGGCCCTCCCCAGGGAAATGTTGTGGTTGAGGAAGATTTTGGTGATCTTTGCCTGGTCGGTTATCTTCGAGACGATTCTCTCCGCCTCGAAAAACGCATCAGGGGCCACCTCGGCCTATTTCTCCACGGCCGGCCCAAAGTGGGGAATCGGCGAGCTGGGCATCACTGCCTTTCCTTTATCTTGCTGGGAGGACGAACTTCCCACATTCTTCTGTGGCAGATTTCTCTTTGGAGCCATCTGGTCGCCTATCGAACAAAAGAAAACACTAGAAAAGGCGACCCAAGCAGGAGGATGAAGCAAGTATTAAGTACACGTGCTGGGGTAAGCCCAGCCCGTGGAGAGTGGTGCCATACGGTCCAAGGAACACGCGTCTATGCCCTCAACAGATCCCAAATTACTCGGAATTCGTGTGTCAGGAGGCTCAGAGTAAAAATTTGCCTTGGGGGGAAAGTTTCAACAGGCAAAATGTTGCAAAACCGCTTTTGAGGCGTATTCCCTAAGCTACCCGGTTTTGCACCCAAAATTCCTAAAGGTCCTACCCAGAAATTGCCCCTGAAGAAGCACCATGAAACCCATACTCTAAGACGATGTCCCATGGCAGGCGTGCCCTAACCTAAGAAGGGCTGTCACCCTCTGTATTCACGCAACTCAGAAAACCCCTGCATGTGGCTACAGTAATATTTTTTACCTAAGCTACAGTGGCATGCTTTCAAAGTGAACAGGGTCAGAAGAACTTACAGTATGTGGCTGGATGGTGAGCGAGATTGCTGCGCTGGTAGGAGCTTCGTTGGTACAGTGACCTCCAAGGCTTTGAAGAAACTTGTATGCTTAAGCTTTGTGAACGGAGAAGATGAGAACAGCAGAGAAGAGGGTTTCGTTCTTGGGAAGGTCAGAGAAAGAAGAAGGAAATTTGTGAATTTTTTGAATGATAAGGTGGCCCGTGCGTGGGATGGCCACCCCCCTTTTATACAAGGGAAGGATCATGTGTAAAAGGCTCTTGGGAGACCCTCCACTCGAAATGTGAAACGACGGCTGGACAGTAGGCTAGGCCATTTAATGCGGTTCTCGTAGAGTGTACCGTCGCCACCCACGGCGTTCCACGTATTAGACGCCTGCGAAAAGAATGGAATGCGAAGGGTTGTGGGGGAAGTCTAAAAGCCCCTACTGTGGTCTCCTACATATGACGTCATAGACCACGAGCAGGAGCTTGGGGGGCAGATGTACGCCCTGGTTTTCCCACGGGCTGTTTAGCAGGACGAGCCTCGGACTAATCAGGTTTAGTCCGAGGCTCCCGCAGGCCGAAGGTCCTATTTCCAGGACGGACCCTTCTCAGCTCGAGGGGGTCCTGTTTCCAGCTCGCATTTGTTGCCAAGGGGCTGAGAGTGACATCCAAAGGCCACGGACGGGAGCAGCTCGGGTTACGAACTGCTCAGGTCACGAGCTTCTCAGGAACTCTGACCCTATGGGAAGTCAACACGCAAGATAAACGTGCATATTCCTGCCATCACGTGCCCGATATCCCCCTGACTTCTCGGACACGCAGCAGGAACGTGCGTATTCAGACACCCACGGACGGGTTAGGCCGTGCGGCCCATTATCTCCTTCCATGCTGATTGGACCACACTTGTGTGTCAGGTTTAGGAATTAATCATGAATGTCACAGATTTGATATGACAAATGGTAAGGTCACGGGATGACCTCCCTACCAACTTCCAGGTGCCTTCTCCTATAAATAGGGAGACCCTGGGAGTTGATAGGGGTTTGAAAAAATAGTCTTTGAAGAACTATATACTTTATAAACCAAATACCCAGAGAAGATCAATAATATTGACTAGTGGAGTAGAAGGATTTTAACCTTCAAACCACTTAAAAACGTGTCTTGAGTCACCTAGTTCTTTCCAAAAGATTTCATATCTGTGACGGTTCTACTTTTAGTACTAATCTCTTTCTCTTCTTCTCTTAATTATCTGTTGCCGAAGAACCGCGTCAACATGCATAAATAAGCAAAGTCTTTTAATACTTGACCTATTAGATATATGTCTTTGAGAATAACAAATTATAGGTCATGGTATGAATTTTTGGTGAACTTTGAACTCATTTTTGATTGAGTGAATATGTGAATTTTTGCATACGTGTTTAGTATATGTGTTTATGTGTTTGAACATGTCTAAATAATTTTATCTAGTATGCCTATAGGGTTGCTATGCTTGAATTACTCTTTGAACAATTTTTAGGTATGCTAAGTATTGAAAATTTGTTAGTTTTTGCCTAAATGAGTGTTTTTCGCCAAACTTACTCAATTTTCAACATTTTTCAAATTCTTCAGTTTGAGCACCTCACATTTAACATATTTGAACTATTGCAAAAAGAATTTTTCGATTTGGTTGCATAAAACTCATTTTTGGTAGATTTCTACTTTTCAAGGCCTTTTAAGGCATTTTTCAAAAAATCTACCGTAAATTCTCAATTTTCAATATTTTTTGATTCCGTCACTTCACACACCTCATATTTAATATTCTTGAACTGCTGGAAAAAGAATTTTTCAATTTGGTTGAATAGATTTCATTTTTGGTAAGCTTTTAGCTTTCTTGAACTTTTTCGAAAAGCTTACTGTAAATCGTCGTTTTTGAACATTTTTCAGATTTTCTTATTTGAACATATTCATTTTGTCATATTTTAGGTGTTAGAAAAAATTTGGGGTCAATTGGGTTAAAAACGAAGAAGTTTGGTGCGTTTTTGAAAAAGGGGTTGGGCTGCTGCATCAACCGGAATTCCGGTTGCCTGTGCACAGACCAACTGGAATTCCGGTTGGCGCAGATAGCAGCCACTTAAGGGCTTTTTGGTCTTTTCAAATGCAATTTTTTCCCCATAAAAATCCTACCCACGAGTTCCATTCTCCCATTCTGATTCTACAACCTAAAATACAAGCCACCACTCTCTTCCCTCTCAAAAATCACTCCCTCAAACCCAAACTTCATCATCCCTTTTTCTACAAAAATCTCATTCTCTTTTTGCTTCCACTTCAATGGCTTCATCATCCAACCCAAGGAAGAGCAAGAGAATTGCCAATGCTGAACAAATAAGGGAGAAAAGGGCAAAAGGAAGGAATGAGCCTACCATCTTCTACAATCAAGAGGATTTTAATCGCTTCCATGATGATTTCTCCTCTAGGCTTATCATCAAAGGTAAATTTTGTGCCCTTCCAAGCCTAGCATGTGTAAATTTCCGCCACCATTTTGAAATGTTAGGTTGGAAGTCCTTTATCAACATTAAGACCCCCCATATACCCTAGGTTAGTTAGAGGTTTCTATGCTTGCATCAAACCTAGCCATGCACCACTAGGAGTTAAAGGCACCCTTAGAGATGTCTCTTTTGAACTTGATGTTGAAACTCTAAACAACTTTCTAGGAGCACCAAATGAAGGACTTTTGCTAGAGCCAAAACCAACTCTTAAGAATGATGAATTTTTTTCCATGAATGAGTGTTCTAGAGTTCTTTGTGGAGAATGCCCTATTATCATAAAACCAAAGTTTCACAATCTCACTTGGGAAGCTAAAATTCTCCAACTCTTTATCATAAATAACCTTGCTCCTAGAAGTTGCCATAAAGATGAGGTAAACAACATAGATATACTCCTTTTATACCTTATCCTAGCCAAAAAGGCACGCATCAACCTAGGCCATCTCATTCTTCGCTTTATCATTGATGTGTATAAACCAACCATGGTCAAGTCACTCCCATATGGCTTTCTCCTTAGCTACATCCTACCTCGCTTAGGAATTCCCACCTCGGAAGAAAAGAAGGTTGAACCTACCAAAGGAGATAAGCTAGGTACCAAAACTTTCACAAGCTTGGGGTATACTCTTATCAACAATAAGTGGGTTTTCACTCCCAAAAGAGGCCAAAGGACGAAAGAGGACCTTGAAGAAGGAGAAGAAGAAGAGGAAGAGGAGAGCTTTGGGTTACCCGCAAGTGAAAGTGAAGAAGACGAGCAAGAAAATGAAGAAGAAGAAGCTCAACCTCCAAGCCCTCCAATGCCTCAAGCTTCTCAATTCAACATCGAGGAGGCTTTTGCTCGTCTTAACACTGACATGACAACTCAATTTACAAACTTGCGGAGTGACATGGAACAAGGCTTCCAGAATGTTCATGACGAGATGGAGGAGATGAAGGCCTACATGAGGCATTTTGGGGCTCCATCATCTTAGGCATTTGCATGTTTTCTCTTTTTGCATCCTTTCATGTTTTATTTTATCTTGTGTCCTTGTGTGTTTATCTTTCTTGTGTTTGGTTGATAAACCTTGTTTAAACCTTGTTGCTTGGATGTTATTTTGGATTCACTTATCTTTCTTATGTATGAATGTTTAAAAATTTTAATCTATGTTTGCTTATGTTTTATTTTGTGAATTCCTTTGCCACCCTTTTTTATGAATCAAAAGGGGGAGAAATTAATTGAGATTATTTTAACTTTGGCAAAAACCTCAATTTTTGGACTAACTTTTTATTTCACTATGAGTAATAAATTGAGGGGGAGTTTACAAAATCATGTAAGGTAAAAATCAAAGGTAAAGTTTCAATTTTTTAAACCCTTGCACACATTAAGGGGGAGATAATCTAATATTAATATTTAAAAATATTTCCTTTCCCTCTTAAAATAATCAAATATTTGATATCATCAAAAAGGGGGAGATTGTTGACCCAAACTCTTAAGTCTCCTTGTTTTGATGATTAACAAATATTTGATTATTATTTGTTACTAGTGATTTGTTGATTTTGTAGCAAAAACCAAAGTGAATTAGCAATTCAAAGTCAAACTTATGACCAAGGGCAAAATGGTCATTTTACCAACTTTTCCGGAAATGACCCGAAATGGATTTCAAGACTCAAGAAACTCAAGATAAAGATTTAATTTCATTTCTTAGTCATGTAAAGTGATTGCAAGTTTACTTTAAGTCATAAGTATAAAATTTGGCTCATTCACGTGCTAAAAATGGTGATTTTTCAAAATGAGAACTAGACATCCTAAATTCACTTTTAAGAAAATACATCCCGATACGGTCGTAACGCAATTGGAATTTTTGAAATCGGATAAACGAGCTAAAAGTTATAAAGAATTGAAAAACGGGAAAATAGGCATATTTTGAACTTTTGCTCTCTGCCTGCCATCCGGAATTCCGGTTGCTCCTAGACCGGAATTCCGGTTGCTCCTAGACCGGAATTCCGGTTCCCCATCCGGACTTCCGGTTCGCGGCAGGAAGCTTCAAAAAATAACCCCAACGGCTATAAACGGCTAGTTTTTTCCCAAACTCTATATAAACTCATTTTTTACTCAAAATTAGGTGTTGGCTGAGCATTTATTACATATATCAAACCTAATCCATTGATTTCAAAGAGCTCCCAAAGTTTAAATCATCCAAACACATATTCACACACTTGAGCTTAAATTTGTATTTATTTCTTCTAAGTGTGCTTGCTAATCACTCTAGGTTTCTCATTGTATCATCATACTTCTAGAGTGATTTTTGCTTGTAATATCAAACACATTCTCATATTGTGATTGAGGTGAGGTTGGCACCGGTTTTGTAAACAACCAGGTTAGAGTGAGATTGGCACTTCAACAATCCGAAAAAGAGGTTGATAGTCCTTGGTGGTGGAAAACTATTGTAAGAGGTTTGGAAATACCTTGGTGAAAAATTCTCGGTTGTAAGGGTTAGTCAAGCCCGTTAACTTGGCTCGATAGTGGAACTCAAAGCTAGGTCCATAGCTTTGAAGACCAAGGACGTAGGTGGCTTAGTTCTACCGAACCTTGTAAAATTCGAGAGTTTGCAATTTCTTAACCTTAAACTCTTTACATTACAAGTTTGATTATTTGCTATATCTATTTGATTGCCATATTATTTGCTTTTACTTGATAAATTTGATTTATTGCATAATTTGGCATATTAAGTTTTAAATTTCCGAAATTAGTTTAAATTTCCAATTCACCCCCCCCCCCCCTCTTGGAAACATATCTTGGGTTAACAGTAAGTTGTGATAAAACCCCAAGTTCAGTTCAATGATCTTGGAACTGCATATCCAAATATTCTCCACCCCTATCAGATTGCAAGATCTTTAACGTTTTTCCTAATTGGTTATGAGCCATCGCTAGGAATTCCTGAAACTTTGAAAATGTTTCATATTTCCTATGAATTAGGTAAAGACATGAGTATGTAGAGTAATCGTCAATGAAAGTGATGAAATACTCAAAACCACCCCTGGCCTGTACATTCAAAGGTCCACAAACATCTGAATGTACAAGTCCAAGTGGTTCTTTGGCCCTATCACCCTTTGCAGAGAATGGACGCTTGGTTAGTTTTCCTTCTAGACAAGATTCACAGACAGGTAATTCACCTAAGGTGAGTTCCCTCAAAGGCCCATCCTTTGTAAGTCATTGAATCCTATCATAGCCAATGTGACCTAGTCTCAAGTGCCATAAATATGTCATATTATTGTTATCGGTCTTTTGATGTTTATTGGTCCTAGGTTTAGCTACTTTGAATAATTCATTGTTAAAAGCGAGGGGTTCATTAGGTCGCAGAATATAAAGCTCGTTTTCCAAACATGGAATACACAATTGTGATCCATTGAAGGAAATATATATATATTAGAACTTGTGAAAGTCATAACAAATTGTTCTAATTGCAACATTGAAACTGAAATTAAATTTCTACTAAAATCCGGAATAAAAAATACATCATTTAAAAATAAAAATTTATTTATGAACTTCAAATGAGCTCTTCCTCTAGCTTGGACCGTAACGAATGCTCCGTTCCCAACTCTAAGCTTTAAGCCGCCTTCGTCCACTTCCTCCTACTATTCAAGAAGCTGTAAAGAGTTACAAACATGGTTAGTAGATCAAGAATCAATAATCCAAACGGATTTATCATTCTCTAAAACACATGTTTCCAAGATAAATGATCTATAATCATTACCTTTGTTTTTAGCTGCTAGAAACTTGGGGCAATCCTGTTTCCAATGCCCCTTCTCTTTGCAGTGAAAACACTTACCTTTACCTTTCTTGTTTTTCTTGTTCTTCCCCTTAGGCGTCTGTGCATTTGGTTGTGCACTCGTCTTTGCAGCCTTTCCAGGCTTGGGGTTGTTATTTTGTCCACCTTTCCTCTTGTTTCCAACTTTCGAAGATGAAGCTTGGTTAGCTTCAGCCTTATCTGGATCAGTAATAGTAGTAGTAGTAGTTGTCTTATTTTCTCCTCCCTTACTTGGTTCACCCATGATAGACTCAAAAAGCTAAAGCTCGTTCATGAGCTGCGTCAGACCATAGTTGAGTTTATTCAACACATAGTTGGCGGTGAACGGCAGGAAAGCTGGAGAGAGACTATTGAGGATTAAGCCAACTTAAGTTTCCTCGTCTATTGTTGCTCCATGTAGTTCAGTTTCTTGAAAGTAGTTTGTCATTTTGATCAAATGATCGCGGACATATTGAGAAGGTGCCATCTGAGCATTGGCATATTTCTTGGTGGTCTCAAAACGAGTATGCGCTGACATGGCACCAAATATGTCTTGGAGCTGATCCATGATTTTGTAGGCCGTCTCGACATTCTCCATCTTTGTCTTGAGAGTGTCGACCATACTATTGAACATGTAGTATCACGCCTTGTTGTTAGCCGCCTACCAACACTCACCAATCAACACAATGTTGATATTTTGCTTCCATTTAAGGAAGTTTTCTCCAGTGAGTGTCTCCATCGAAAGTTGAGAAAGGATCGGAGTAGACACAATCACTACTTAACTTAAAACTACCAATTATCAATAAAATAGAAATTAATCACATTTTCTCAATAAAAATCATATTCACACAAATTTCAAGAAATAGCACAACATATATAAAAAATATGTAAGATATGAGAAAAAAATATCAAAATAATCATATATCTATTTCTTTAGGTTTTTAACTAATCTATGATATCTTTGTCCCGGTTGGCGAGAGAAAAATACCACTAGTTAAATAAAGTTGTAAACTTATTAAATAATGGACACCATTATTAACAACCTACTATTCGATCAAAATAAGAAAAAAAATTCTCTTATTTTATGAGCTAGACCCACAGTTTTGATAATCAATAGATTTAGTCCTAGTAGTCACCGTAGGGGTGAGTCTAGTAGAATTTGACCTATAATTATCTATCTTTCAAAATCTAACCTTGTCAAAATAACTAATGAACACCTTCCGTAGGGGGACGAATCAAAGCTTCTCGAGGCCCCATTAAGTTATTGACGTTGTTAAACCAACGGTGGAGATCGAATATAATTCTTAAAATAAGCTCAATATAAAATTAAAAATAGTATTTTTATTATTTTTCAAAAATTAATGACTGGTTCTCCAAAAAATTGTAAGATTAGAATTGTTAAAACCAAAGTCCTATAATTTCCTATTAATTCTAAAGTGTCACATTGAAACAAATTCAATTAATTAAGAATTAATTTGTTGCTAATCAATATTTAGGTTTAACTAATATAATTAACCTATACAATTAAGTCCAACTCAGGTAAATTGGCCTTAACAATTGGGCTTGTATGGAGGAGGGCTGGGTCCAATATGTCGTTCCTATTACTAAGGTCCCAAAAATTCCATAAAAGGTCCAAAAGACAGGAATTTAAACATTTATTTTATTAATTGATTAGGCCCACTATAGTCATGCAAAGAAAATGGACCTTCACAAGTGGAATCACCCACAAGAGAGGAATTTAAACTTTACATTTTCTAATGGGCCCAAATAAAACCTATCATTTTATGAATATTTTATTTGGCAAAATCCATATATCTAACAAACATATGGGCCACTATATGCATCTAAGCCCAATTGCAAAAATACCACATACAATGCATACAAACATGTTCTAATTGGATTGGCTTAATCATGTTACTATATGAGCAATTCTATGAATTTAAGCAAAAATACCACAATTTATTTCATTTGCAAAAATATCACAATTAATTATCTAGAATTTATCAAAATTTTTGAATTAATTAAATTTTTTTAAAAAATAAGTCAATTTAAATGAAATTTATCAACAATTAACAATAGTTAATTTGAATTTCATTTATCAACAATCAACTTGTTTTAGGTTAATTTGAAAAAAAAATATCAATTTAATTTAAATAGGATTTATCAATAATTAACCAAAGTTAATTTAAATCCCATTTATTAAAAAATATTTTATTAATTGGTTGAAAAAAAATGATATTTTTCAAAATTTAACCAATTTTAAAATTTAAAATCAATATCTTAACTATTTTTCAAAAAATAATTTGTGTTGTTACAACAATAAGCTAATATTTTAACCATTTGAAAAAATATATATTAATAGTTATAATAGCCCTAAAATGTCTTAAAACAGTCAAACAAATTTAAATATCCATGAAAATATCTAACTAACAAATTTCAAATTTCAAATAATTTAAATATTAAAAACTATAGAATAAACAGATATTTATATTTTCAAATAAAGATTTAATAAAAATATCAAGTATTTAAAAGAAAATATCTTATTTAAAAAAATTAAATACAAAAACAAATTTGATATTTTTGGCTTTTATTATAAATAATTAATTTTCACAATTTTATTTTATTTAAAAAAATCGGATGAACGGGTACTGTTCACCGTGCGCTGATGGCAGGGGTGCGTGCACTCGAGGCCTTCTAGTTGTCGAGGTGTGTGCACGGGTGGCTGGGCTGGCTGCCTGGTGTGTGTGCGCGGCTAGGGGGATGCGCGCAGGTGCTCGTGCGGGGGGAGGGATGCGCGAATATGTGCCCTCGCTTGTGAGAAGCCAGGCCAAAATTTTCCGGAAAAAATTTTCGTGCAATTTTTCAAACCAAAATCATTTTCTAATTAATTTTTAACATGTTTTACACAAAATAAAGCATATATAAAAATTAATAGCATAGAAAACAATGTGTTAATAACCTAAAAATTTCTAATAATCACATAAAATCAATATGCTTTATAAAAACATGAAAATCCATCCAATTATTCAAACACATCAAATAATTCAATTTTAAACATGTTCTTGCATGAAAATAAAGATTAACCTGGCTCTGAGGCCAATTGTTAGGAAAACTTATATAGGATCTTTATTTATTTTCATGTAGATCTAATATTAAACAAATTAATATGAGATAACCTAGAAAATGTTTCTAAAATTCAATTCAAAGAGAAATAATGATAAGAATACTTACATTATACGCATCAGAATGAATGAGTCCTTCCTTCAGTTTCTCTACGCTTGTATCCTTTCTGTCGCAGAGTATTACCAAGAAACTGAACCGATCTTCAATTTTCTTCACAACCTTCCAAAGTATCCTTAGAATATCATAGACTAGGGTGGATAATTCTCAACACGTGAGATAGATATAGAGAGAAGAAGAGAGAAGAATAATAAGGCTTAGAAAATGACTTATGTTTAGAGAGAATTTAAAACCTATTGGAAACTTGTGTTTTAGAAATCTAAACTTATGTTTTGACTTCTCTCTTAGCATTCCTTTTATAGACTCAATTAGGTCATTTATTTAATTAAAAAATCAATAAAATAATAGCCAATTAACAGCCCTAGGTCGAAATTATCACGAGCTTTAGGCTCGTGAAATTTCCCATTTGATTATAAGCCCATTGGACTTAAAATTAAAGCATGTATTATTTTCTATTGATTTCAATAATTAAAATAATTATTTAAATCATTTATCAAATTAATTATTTATAATTTAAACCTTGATTTAAACTTATTTATTAATTTAGATACCAATTTATCTTAATTAATAAATCTGCCATAATTTCTCTTTTCTTCTCAAAATTACATAACTATGTGAAACTGTTGACTGCGTTTTTAGCCAACGACGTGAGAATGTCAAATACGACAAGCCTTCAAGAGAAATAAAAACGACACAGACGGTTTAAACAAGAAAAGTAAATAACACAGGAGATTTTTATAGTGGTTCAGCCCCGATTGTCGGTAAAAGCCTAATCCACTTAGAGTTGTGATTTATAGATCTATACTCAAGATCAGATGGACTGAGCCAACTGAGTTTCTTCAGTACAGATTGTGAAAATACAAGAGTTCTCTCAAATATCAGCACTTTCTCTCTCTAGAATACACAGACCCAATTTTCTGTCTAGAAAGAAGAAGTAGAAGAAGCCCCTCTCTCATCCATAATCCCTCTATTTATAGGCCTGGGATACTCAACTGATATCCCCTTTAGATAGGGATATGTTATTATTCATCTTATTTTTATATTACAAGAAATATTTAAAATACAACTGATTCCTCAATTTGAGTGAGGAATGAGAGATTCCCGGATGCTTAGACCAACTCTTTCTGAAGTTGTTCCGGGGATTTTGACGTAGTCTCACATGCATGTTGATTACTCATTCAAGCTTTCCTTGGACCAAGGTGATACAAGCTTGGCTCTCCTCGGACCAAGGTGGTCCGAGCCAACTCCCTTGGCACCTCACCTCGGGCAACTTTGAGGCAACCTCCTCCATGACATGTCCGATCGGACATGATGGCCTTCTCCTCGGACCAAGGTGGTCCGAGGCATCCTTCTCATGCCTTCTCCTCGGACCAAGGTGGTCCGGGGCATCCTTCTCTCTTGTTTCTCTCCTCGGACAAGTCCGAGCATACCTCCTCCATTCAAGGTCCCTTCGGACCTTGTGGCCTTCTCCTCGGACCAAGGTGGTCCGAGGCATCCTCCTTGGCATCTCACCTTGGACAAGTCTGAGGCACTCTCCTTTAGCATCTCCCAACTATGTCCGATCGGACATTGTGTAGGCTCTCCTTGTCAAAATCTAAGTCTCCATTCTTGACTTGCATGGGACTCCTCCTCCTTAGCTACTTACCTTGGACACTTTCGAGCCAACACTTAGGAAACCTTGGGAGGCTTACCTCGAACACACCCTTGGGGTCTCCTAGGACCACATCATCCTTGGGTTCTCCTAGGATCACTCTCTCCTTGGACCTCATCCTTGGGTTCTCCTAGGATCACTCTCTTTAGCCTCCTAGGATGAATTTTGTCATCTTTATTGCCATGCCATTGATCTCCAATTTTTGGGTATAACAGAAACTATCCAAAATTGACCTGGTCAACTTTGATAATTCTAATTGATAATTAAATCAATTAATTGAGACTATCTAGATGATTTTATCCAAGGTACAGTGGGGACCATGGACCTATGAAATTAAGCTCCAATAAGTTATCATAAATCTAACAAATAAATTTACTAACTTATTAATTCCTCGCGACTCCACTAAAGACTCGGAATTGCACTCTTGAATTCATAGAATTTTCTAGAACAAATATAGATACGCTATTAATTATCCCTTGTTACAACCATAATTGTCACTCAATCCTCTATAGACGGTCTACAATGAGATGGGACTAAAACATCGTTTTACCCCTCATTATATTTTATCCTTAAAACACTTAGTTCCTTGTAAATGATATTTTAGTAAACTAATATTAATTATTGAAATGAGATCTCTATCATTTAGCACCTTGAACAAAACTAAAAGGAAACCATTGTTTCAATTCTTCATCAGAAGCTATACATGTTCATATCTATGATTAACACTCCACTCAATTGTACTACTGAGTTCCCAAGAAGTAAGTATGGGCTAGTCCGTAAGGTAAGCTGGTAACGAACAAGTGAAAGAACTCAAATAATACAATCAGTTAGAATACTAACTACACAGAATTGAGATTGAATTGACCTATGGTCAACTATATGATATGACTAGAATAGATAATAACGGTATGTTTACTTATCCTATCAACTGTCAATATCGGTCCAGTCCGATGTAACAAATACATCTGATCTTATCTACTTTGCTAATGTTTTGGAAATGAACATAACACTACAATGTGTAAGTAGATCATATCCTAGATTGGCAAGTCAGTGTAAATCCTGTGCACTGACTAATCTTAGGACTATCTTATTTTGAACATATAATCATTTTTATATTCCACTGTGATTACGTCACTATAAATATGATTAGCTATATGCTTGGGATTTAATAGAAGTTTATATTAAACAAATAATCATGAAAATAAAACATGTGAGAAAAGTGATTGACCAAGTCAAAAAATGATTTCTATTCTTTTATTGATAATAAATGAGATTACAAAGAAATTTTTGTTTTAATTAGGGCATAAAACCCCAACAGGTTGGGTCCCCTCTCTGAGATGACATGCAACGAAGTAAGGTGCAAACCCTTGAAGAGTTTATGAGAAGGGCTCAAGGCTTCATCAATTGGGAAGAAACTCGAATCCAAGCTTTTGGATGACAGCCAACACCACAACCAACAACACAAACCCATCTCGGGTACAGAGCGCAGTACCCGGCAAATCTCTTTTAAGCTCCTCCAACGATACCCCGACCGTCTATGTGCCTGCTTCATTAAGATATGCCCTAAATTCTTCAGCCCCATTCTCTGGGTACAAAGTGGTACCAACCGGATACAATGTTGCTCCCAAAGTTGTTCAACCATCCCAGAATGAAGCAGTTGAGGCAAGCATAAACCCTTCCCATGGAAAATGATCCAGCAAAAATCAGAGCTGGACTGAGCCCACAAAGAAGGGAAAGAGGGGGTGGGAGCCCCAGTACACAGAATACACGAACTTGGTAGATACCCGGGAGAATATCTACCTTACAACGGGCAACGTAGTCCACTACCAAAAACCAAACCCCATGTTTAAAGGGGGAAGGAACCCGAGGGATGCGAGCAAAATATTTGCCTATCACAAGGACATAGGCCATATAACTGAGGAATGCCATCAGCTGAAGGATGAGATCGAGAATTTGATCAAGCTGGGGCACCTCCACTAATGGGTCAGGATGCCAACTGGAGTTTCAGGACTGCCCGCGGCTCCCGGAAAACCTTTGGCCTAGGGAGCACAAGTACCATTCAAAACTCCTCAGGGAGGCTACACTCTAGGACCGAGAGCATAGGCCCCTCAAGGGATCCCAATAGTGCAACCTCCTGGAGAACCTATGGCTCCCGGACCCGAGATGACGTATCCGCCTGGAACCGTGTCCCCTAAAGTAGATGGCCACGTAGCCACCATATCAAGAGGACCACACCTGGGAGGACCATCCCAAAATGAACAAAAGAGGAACCTCGGTGAACTCAACCACGATCATGAGGTGTATGCGTTGGTCCAGACTCTGGGTGCTATGTGGTGCAGGTAAAGGGAAAGAAAAGCTCACCCAGCCTTGAGTGGAGAGATTAGGTGGTGATGTGTACATATGTGGCCGCTTGACCACCACGGCCAAGGAGTTCTCAGAGGAACTAAGGGTTTACCCTATTTTTGCCGCTTAGGTCGGCAGGGTTTGTAAATTTGAAACAGTAATGACCATTTTGAGTTGTAAATAACTTGTAAATGTTTTTATGGGCCCATGAACAATTTTATGTATTTAATAAAATATATCATTTCCTTTTCATTGGTTTTCCACCTTAGCCTGATAATAATACCTAGAAGCACGTTTTCAACCAAAGGACTCGGATAGCAAGTTAAATTTCCAATTCACCGTAAGTGTTCTGGGGTAACCAGGGCGTTACAACAAATATCTAAACAAACACACATAAATTTATAGTGGTTCAGCCCTATTTTGATGAATAGTAATAGCCTAATACACTTAGTCTTTAGTATTGAATCACTTGATTAACAATTACAAGGATGAACTGAAGATTTCAATCGTCACAGATTTTCCCAGAGTCACTCCCCCAAAAAATCTGTCCCAGAATCATCCCTTTAAATGAAGCCTTGACTCCTTTATTTATAGTACTCAGGGGCTGTTACAAGATCAGTAAGATTGGGGATCGTGGTTTGGTACACAATCAATGGGAGTGGAGATACGTGTCCACCTCCCCATGATTATGAGATCGTGGGTCTTCTCATTGTTTCTCTAGATCGTGGTTGACGATGCATGATTGAAACCTTCGGGAAAACGCTAAGTCTTGGTTGGTCTATGAGACTTAGGTGCTAGGCCCGATGACCCTTTAGAGTTTGGGTGCTAGGCCATATGACCCTCTAGGTGCTAGGCCCATTGATTCTCTGGGTGCTAGGTCTGTTGATCTTCTGGGTGCTAGGTCTGTTGATCTTCTGGGTGCTAGGCCTACTGATTTCAAATTGAACGAGTGTGAACTTTATCTAGTGAAGTGTATTTGAGAGTTTAGGCCGACCACCTTATGAAGAATAGGGTGGGTCGACCACCCCATGAAATTCTTGAGCATGCCAGGCCAACCACCCTTAGGGGTTGGGGTCAGGACAACCACCCCTAAGGGGCTAGGGCTAGGCCAACCACCCCTAGGAGTTTTAGGCCTGGTCGACTTCCATATAAGTCCTGGACCTATCCATTTTTGTTCATCGGTCTTTTTGCAATACTTTGTCATTTTTCCCTGACTTGTGATGCCACGTGCTGCTTTCTCATTCGCCACATCATCTCTTAAATTTTGAGGGATAACAATTTCTAAACTTCACAATACACAACAACTTCGTCAAATGCAAGGAAAAAATGAAGTACAACTAAAAAGAAAGGACATGAAGGATTGTTCGCATAAAACTGTTCGAATAATTTTATATGATATTTTGGTCGCATTGCGATAAACTTGGGGGGGGGCTCAAATATTTTACCTAAAAATTGGCGTGATGACGTGGCATGCATTTTGTACACGTGGCAGTTGAGAATCGCATGAAGATTCATCATACATTTAGTCAAGACTTAGTCAAAGCTCTACTCAACAATCTACTACACACTGCTAACCATGCAGGTCGATCTTTACTCGACCAGGGCTTGACTAATGCTGCAGGAAAAATGCTACCAGGTTGGTCATTCTTTTACTTGACCAGGGCTGGTCTAATGTCGTGGGAAAAATGCTACCAAGTTGGTTGATATTTACTCGACCAGGGTTGGTCTAATGTCGTGGGAAAAATGCTACCAGGTTGGTCGATCTTTACTCGACCAGGGCTGGTCTAATGCAACGAGAAAACACTACCAGGCTGGTCGTTCTTTTACTTAACTAGAGTTGGTCTAATGCTGCGGGAAAAATGCTACCAAGCTAGTTGATCTTTACTCAACCATGGCTAGTCTTATGCTGTGGGAGAAATGCTACGAGGATGGTCGATCTTTACTCAACCAAGGCTGGTCTAACACTGTGGGAAAAACACTACCAAGCTAGTCAATGTATACTCGACTAGGGTTGGTCGGATGTTGCAAAAAGAATTCTCTGAGTTAGTTAATGCTGAGATATTTATTAGATATTTCTTATTTCAAATGTAAAATGTATTACTTACGTATTATATTATTGTAGCTTGTTGCGCAAATCATGTAAGGCCCACGACCTAATTACGTAAAATTCCTAAGCCTATATATAGAGGGCTTAGTGAATCATTATTTTCTAATTTGTAAGTCTCTAAGCTCTAGAAAAAAAGTTGGAAGCTTTCATTTGCATACTTTTATACATAGAGCATTGTATCCTCTCAAGCTTACGAAACTCGGTTGATTATAGCTCATTTGATCGTGGGTTTGAGATTTTCTACAGTAATAAAAGTATCTAAGTGGATGTAGGTCATTACCAACCTGGGGCCAAACCACTATAAATTCTTGGTATCATTTATTGCTTTAGTTCAGTTCTCATAATTCATATCGTTATCTTGACTCAGTGTTGTTGACCAAATCGCTGGTCAACAATAATGTGGAGCATGATAAATGTGAATTATGTGTTAAATCTAAGATGGTAAGGAAATATTTTCCAAATGTTGAAAGAAATTCTAAGTTGTTAGATTTGATACATAATGAGTTATGTGAACTAAATGGAATGTTGAGTAGATGAGGAAGTTGGTATTTTATTACTTTTATATAGAATTGCTCTAGGTTCACATATGTATATTTGCTTAAGAATAAAGATGAAGCATTTCATGTGTCTAAAGCTTATAAAGCGGAAGTTGAAAATCAATTAGAAAGGAAAATTAAAGTGCTTAGAAGTGATAAGTGTGGTGAATATTTTTCAAAGGATTTTAACTTGTTTTGTGAAGAGCATGAGATAATACATGAATATACAACCCCTTATACTCCACAACAAAATGATATAGCGGAAAGGAAAAATAGAACATTTCTTGAAATGATTAATGTTATACTATTACATTCTAAATTGAGTTTTATTTTGTGGGGGTGAAGCATTGCTATCCGCTTGTCATATTTTGAATCTTATTCCCATGAAGAAAAACAATATCTCTCCACATGAGTTATGCAAAGGAAAGAAAACAACCATTGGTTATCTTTGTAGGAACTTGAAATTTAAATCTAGATGCATGCTCCCTATTATTTTTCCAAAAACATAATAGAAACATAGAATAACATGACATACATATGAACATCAAATTCGTAAATTAACATACACACAAACATGTAGAAACTTACGAATACGCAGAGGAACAATGACTCCTTCCTTTAGATTCTCTAACCTTTGATTCCTGTTGGTAGCAAGGTATTGCCAAGAATCTAAACCGCTTAAATAATGCCAAAGTCTTCCAAGCCTATCTCTAAATCAAGTCTAACAAAGAGTGGGCAAGTTCTCAACACATGAGATAGAATTAGAGAGGGAAGAATAAGAGAATGAACAACCAAGATGGGAATTAGACTGTCTAGATTTTCACTTACCCAATGAATCAACTCAAACTCACTTACTTATGAAAACCCTAGACATCACATTTCTTATATATAGGCAACTTAATGAGATTTATTTAAATTTAAATTTAAATTAAAATAATAAACAAACAATCAAAGCCTTGGGCTCCCACAAATGGACTAGGGCACAACCTATTTGTTTTGAATTTAAATCCCAATTAGGCCTAAATTCAAAACCTTTTTATTTATTTATCTTTTGATTAATTAATTAAATAAATAATTAAATCTTTATTCAAATTAACTAATTATAATTTGAAACTTTATTTGATATTATTTATTTATATTGACATCAATTTATCAATATTAATAAATTTGCCCACAAATTCTCTTCTATTCCCAAATTCTTATTACATGTAAATATCACTAAATTGACCTAATCAATTTGATATTTCTAATTGATAATTAAATCAATTGTTTGAGACTATTAAACTTGATTTGATAAGAGACGGCATAGGGACCATGGATCTATGAACCCAAGCTACAATAAGCTCCCATGAGTTTATTTATTACAATAAATTATCTCACAATTTATTAATTCCTCGTGACTCCACTATAGACTCGGAATTGGACTCTTGAGTTCACAGAAAATATTTTATCAAACAAAAAAATATGTTATCCATTTTTATAACCATTACCATCAGTTAGTCCTCTATCGATGACTTACTAATGAGTTGGGTGCAAATTACCGTTATACCCCTCATTTGTATTTTATCCTTAACTCTCACTAAGTCCCTTGTAAATGATAAATCTGTGAACTTAATCACAGATATGAGCGCTCAATCATTTACCCTTTTAGACTAAGCTATTAAGGAAGTCATCTTTTCACCTCTCATACAGAAGCTATAGATTTCATATCTATGATTAATACTATCACTCAATTACACTACTAAATCTCCAAGATGTAAGAATGGGCTAGGTCGTAGGATAAGCTGGTAACGAACAAGTCAAAAGATTTAAATAATATAATTAGTAGAATATTATCACTCAGAATTAAGATCAACTTGACCTATGGTCAACGTTGTGACATTGATTAGATTTGATAACAATGATACTTAGTTATGTATCAATAATCAATATCGGTCCTAGTCCAATGTACCCATATACATCTAATCTTATCTACTTGGTCAATGCCTTGGATAAGACATCACACCCCAAATGTGTAAGTAGATCATATCGTAGATTACCACCAGTTCAGTGAAAATCCAATGCACCGATTCAATCTTAGGACTCGTTCTTTTGAACATATAATTACAATTATAATCCACTGTGACCTAGTCACTATAATTGTAACTATTTATATGTTTAGGATTTTATAAAAGTTTCTATTATTCCAATAATTATGTAATAAAATAAGCAAGCAACATGGTTGTCAAACTAAATGATTTCTAATTCTTTTATTGACAATATAAAATCGTGTTACATGTCCGGCAGGGTTTTATAAGGGCATAAAACCCAACAAACTCCCACTTTCCATTTTAAAACAAATGGGACATGTTTCTCAAAACCACTCATTCTACATGTTTCACAATTATGCTCTCTGCTTATATAACTGTAAGGGCTTATATAACTCATGGTTATACATGTTTCCAATGCTATCTTCATCACCTTCACATCACGCCTTCGCCACACATCCCTGATAATGTGGTACTTTCTCTATATATGCTTTGCTCTTTTGTGGCTTTGAGGTTTTTGAATTCGCTATTGCCTCATTATTGTCACTTGGAAAAATGAGTGGTTTATCCATTTTTGGAATAACATCGAGATTCGTATAGAACTTCCTTAGCTTGACTATTTCCTTAGCTGCCACAGCTATGTACTCAGCCTTCAAGGTGGAATCTGAAATGGCATATAGGCTAACGCTTCTCCAAATCACAACTATTGAGATGGCAGACAACCTATCACTTCTCCAAATCATAGTTCCACCCCCAAGAGTAAACACCTTTTTCAGAAGTTGACCTCCTATCATCAACATTAGTCTAAAGTATGAATCTGTGTAGCCTAACAGGTTCAAAGATCCACCCGAATAGGCTAACATAAAGTCTCTAGTCCGTCTAAGATACCGACTGCTATCCATTGATCATTTCCAAGGTTTCACTGACACTTGCTCACCACTCCAACTGCATAGCAGATTTTCAGTCACATCACAACAACATAACATGCATTAGACTTCTAATTGCAAATGCATAAGGAATTCATTTCATCTTTTCTACTTAGAAAGAGAAATTCCATGTCAAGATGTTAAGCATCCTTTCTCGGAATTTGCTATGAAGTAACGCCCAAGCACCTCACCTAAGTAGGCCGCTTGAGTTAGAGCCAAAATTCAGTTCTTTCTATCCCTAATAATCTGGATACCAAGAACACAAATTGCTACAAAAAAATCTAGAATTTTGTTTCCAGACAGTTCTTTATGTCAGATAATTTCTTGACATTGTCTCCAATGAGTAATATATTATCTTAATAAAGGATTAATAACACCACAATGTCTTTTTATCTGAGTTGGTTGAACACATGGCTCAACTACATTTTGTTCAAAATCATAGATCTTAATGTTTCCATTAAACCTTAAGCTCCAGGTGCACGAAGTTTGTTTAATTCCATAGATTGACCTACTCAGCTTGCTGACTTTCCTGTCCAGCTACTTTAAATCCTTCTGATAGATCCATGTTAATGGTCGCATCAAGAAAGCCATTGTAAATGCTTCTTTGATGTCCATTTTCCTTATCTCTTAATCCATAGTTGTGGCTATGGATAAGAGTATACTAAATGATTTTTAACATGGCTACTAGAGAAACAGTTTTCTCTTAGTCGACTTTTTTTCTCTGCCACGAGTCGAGCCTTAAATGTCTTAACCTTTCCATTAGCTCCTAAATTCTTCTTATATATCCACTTGCACCCCATGGGCCTAAAGTCCAATGGCGCATCTACAAGATCCCAGAAAATTTTAGAGTACTTAGACTCAATTTTCTGGTACTTGGTTTCAAGTCAAAGATCCCTTTCAAACCTACCCATTGCCTATTTAAAGGTCAAAAAATCATTGTTACTTGTGTCTCTAATCGACTTGTGGGTTTCATAATCCATCTCATAGGTACCGGGTTCCAAGAAACCCTCATACTACGACGAGGCACCGTAACTTTCTGACTTGGATTAGTTGTTTCTAAATCTACCTTGTTTTCATTGACTTGCGTCGGTGAGGATGGAACAATAGTTATTCATTTTTCACCTAATACTATTTTGCTACGATGCTTGAAATTCATTATGTAGTCATTATCCAGATAAGTAGCATTTGTAGAGCCAATCACTTTCTTTCTTATAGGACTATAATGACATAAACAGGGTTCACGGCCATTCTATAATTCTAGTGGTGTCTTTGAGAAAGCTTTGAGGTGGCACAACATTTACAAAATGTCACATGAATTCTAGGTAATATTTCCCCATAAAAGATCTGGGTAAGAAGTCGGTAGAGTTGAATAGCTTATCATAGAACACACATTTTCATAAATGCACCATTCAGCCATTCAGCAACTCCATTTTGTTGCGGAGTCCCTGGCGCAGTTGCTTTAGACAATTCTCAAAGTTAAATTAAATGATCTTGGTTCTGATTATCCAAATATCCTCCATCCCAATAAGATTGCAAGATCTTTAAAATTTTATCTAATTTAGTTTTAAAGTCATAGCAATGAATTCTTTGAACTTCTTAACAAATTCTCAAAATTCCTATGTTTTAGGTACTTACATGAGTCTCTAGAGCAATCGTAAATGAATGTGACAAAATACTCATAACCACCCTTTGCTCGAACATTCATTTGTCCCCAGACATCTAAATATACTAGCTGTAGTGGTTCTTGGCCCTTTCTCCTATCACAGAGAATGGACGCTTTGTCATTTTGTCCTTGAGACTAGATTCACAAACAGGTAGGTCACCCTAGGTGAGTACCCTCAAAGGCCCAGCCTTTTTTAGTCTTTGAATCCTATCATAGAAAATATGACCGAAGCGAAGATGCCAAAGGTACGTCATTTCTAATGTTATTGACATTTTGTCGTTTAACGGTCCTAGGTTTAGCCATCTTACAAAACTCATTGTTTAGTTCATAGGGTTCATTTGGTTGCAATGGGTATAACTCATTTTCCATACATCCACCCCACAATTCACATCCATTTAAAGAAATATGATTTTATTACTTGTGAAAGTAACTAAAAATTGTTGTTTATGTAATAAGGAAAACTTAAATTAAAATTTCCACTAAAAATTATAATAAAATAAACATTGTCTTAATACAATATATTTATTTCCAAAATTCATTCAAGCTTATCCTTTTGCCTTGTCTGATACGGACAACCCTTGTCAGATTCCAAGATTTAGCTTTTCATCCTTCACGACTTCCCAAATGCTAAAAAGTTATAAAAAAGTGCATGCATGTTTAGTAGATCCTGATTCAACAATCTAAAACCAAAGAATCATCCTCTAAAATCACATGCATCCAAGACAAAAATTTCATTATCTCGGGTTCCATATGCCTTGAGTACCAGTCAATCTTGTCCCAATTCCTAGTCTCCTTGCAGTTTGAAACACTCTCCTTTTGTGTACTTATAATCAGGCCTTGCTCCAAGATGCTTTGCAGCATTTAGTGCCTTGCTAGTGGACTTCTTGTTCTTTTTGTTTGAATTTCTTCCTCATTTGTTCTTCGAAGAAGAAGCTTAAGGCAGCTTGTCCTTGAGCAATTTTAGTAGTATTAGCCTTCTTTCCTTTCCTCGATCCACCATCAAAAATCCTCTTTGAAGGATTTGGTGATCGTTGCATAAGAAAAATAGGAATATCTTTGATTATCACGAACTCGATGTTGTCCATAATCAACACCACGTTGATGTTGGACAAACATTTCGTGAGGTTCTCACCATAGAGTAACCTTTTAGAGATTAGAGAGTATGGGGTGGGAAGCCTAGAGCTACGATTATCAACTAAGTAGAAATTAATGCATTGCTTGACAAACGTTTATTCATTAATTTTTTATAAATAGCATAGCATACAAGATACTAAAACACTTATCTTTTATTTCTTAGGTACTTTAACTAGCCATGAACCCATGTGTCCTAGTAGTCGAGAGTCACAAATATTCACCTAGTTAAATAGAGACAAATCTCAATTAATAAAATGTCCTAGACATTTATTAACTACCTATCCATCCGATCAAAGTAACGAAAATCCATGTGTCTCAGTAGGCGAGAGTCACAAATATTTCTTACCTTATGAGTTGGACCCACGATTTCGATTATTATAGACTTAATTCCTATAGTCACCATAGGGATGAGTTTAGATCCATCTATAACCATCTATCCTAAGAAATTTAACCATGATAAGTAGTCTAGTGAACTCCTTCCATAGCGAGACAAAATCAAAGCGCCATGAGGCCCCACTGAACTCTAACCTTGTTAAATCAACGGTGGAGATCGAATTCAAATTTTAAAACTCATTATTTAATTTTTCTAGTATTTTTTCTTTTAAATATTACCAACTTGGGTTTGCCAAATTATTAAAATAATCAATAAACCATAGTTTATAATTTCCCATTAATTCTAAAATTACCCATTGAATATTAATTAAAAAATAGAATTAATTTAATACTAATAAATTATTAGGTCCAACTAAGATAATTTAACACAATACAATGAAGTCCAACTCAGGTAAATGGACCTTAACAATTCGGGCTTGTATGGAGGAGAGTTGAGTTCAGTATGTCGTATCCACTACTACGGCTCCCTAACTTCCACACAATGCCCAAAAAGACAGGAATTTGAACATTTGTTTTATTAATTGTTATTCATTTGATTAGGCTCAATCTAGTATTGCAAAGCAAATGGGCATTCATAAGTGGAACTACTCACAAGAGAGGAATTTAAACTTTACATGTTCAATTGAGTCCAAGTAAAACCTAACATTTTATGAAAGTTTTATTCGAGTTTTCCCACATTTTTCAAACAAAATTGTGCCATCATTATACTTATACTTAAAGCCCAAATGCAAAAAATAACTTAAGAATGATGCATGGCATGTTAATAATTGGATGGACCTAGCATATCATTCTATATGGCATGGTACTCATTTATGACATTTATTTCCAAAATAAACAATTTTTCCAAAAAAAATAAAAATAAATCCTAACTGAGCAACAATAATTGGGAATTTATCAATTTAAAAATAATTACTTCAATATAATAATTTGTCCGAAAATTTTTAATTAATTAATTAATTAAATTTAAACTTGGTTGTTAAGTTTAGAAAATATCCCACAAAATAAGGAAACTAAAAAAATAATAATTAATTTATTAACCATAAATAATTTGAAATTTTAAAAATTTTAAAAAATATATTAGTTTCCTAAAAAATATCAAATTTTGAAATTTATGGTTTTCCAAAAAAAAAAAAAAAATCAATTGGGCAGCACCACTCGCGCACATCCGCGTGAGCACACCTCGTGCCCTGCGCGGGGGCGCACATGCCTGCTCTCCCATAAACAGAAAAATTCGAATTTTTGTGCCAAAAATCATTCCAAACTTGTTTCTAATAATTTTTAGGGGTTTTATACAATTAATAAAACAGGCATAAAAAATAAAAACTCCAAAACAATTAATTTTTAGGCAAAAATACATAAAACCTAAACATGTTTCTAGAACATGCAACCATCCAATTTTCTAAACATATCAAAGTTCATAAACATAATCATGCATTCAAAACATCTAGATCTAGGCAACCTAGGCTTTGATACCAATTGTAGGAGCTTGAAATTTAGATCTAGATGCATGTTCCCTATTATTTTTCCAAAAACATAATAGAAACATAGAATAACATGACATACATATGAACATCAAATTCGTCAATTAACATAAACACAAACATGTAGAAACTTACAAATACGCAGCGAAACAATGAATTCTTCCTTTAGATTCTCTAACCTTTGATTCCTGTTGTTAGCAAGGTATTGCCAAGAAGCTAAACCGCTTAAATTGAGCCAAAGTCTTTCAAGCCTGTCTCTAAAACAAGTCTAACAAAGATTGGGAAAGTTCTCAACACATGAGATAGAATTAGAGAGGGAAGAACAAGAGAATAAGTGACCAAGACGGGAATTAGACTGTCTAGATTTTTACTTACCCAATGAATCAACTTAGACTCACTTACTTATGAAAACCCTAGACATCACATTCATTATAATCTTAAAGTGTAGGGGTGTCTTGCTTATTGCAAGAACATTGATCCCAAAAGGACCAAGTTGCGTCCAAGGGCTATAAGATGTGCATTTGTGGGTTATGCCCAAAATAGTAATGCTTATAGATTATAAGACTCGGATTCTAATGTGAAAATTGAATCAAGAGAGGTTGAGGTCTTTGAGAACATGTCATGTGATGAAAATAAGTTAATAGAACCAACTCAAATTAGAGAACCTCAAGAGGAGACTTCTAAAATTGTTGGTGAGCAACCTCAATTGCCTAGAAGGAGCCAAAGGCTCAAAGATTTGGGATCAAGTGAGAAGTGTTCTCAAATAGAAACACTATACCCTATAGAATGTAATAATGAGGAAGTCACTTGGCAATATCCAATATTACTTTAAATAGAGGATGATCCCAAAACTTTCAAAGAAGTTATGTCTTCAAAGGACTCTATATTTTTTAATGAGGTAATTAATGATGAAATGGATTTCATTATGTCTAACCACACTTGGGAATTGGTTGAACTTCCAAAGGCATCAAAACTCATTCGATGAAAATGGATATTTAGAAGGAAATACCATATTGATAAAACCATACAAACATTTAAGGCTAGATTAGTAGCCAAAGGATTCAAACAAAATGAAGGAATATATTATTTTAACACTTATGCATTGGTAGCAAGAACTACTTCTATAAGATTGTTATTAGCCTTATCATCTATATATAACCTTTATGTTCACCAAATGGATGTCAAAACAAAATTCCTAAATGGGGATCTCGAGGAGGAGGTCTATATGGAACAACCGAAGGGTTTTGTTCTTCAAGGAAATGAACATAAAGTGTGTAGATTGTCAAATCATTACATTGTTTGAAGCAAGCTCCAAAATAATGGCATGAGAAGTTTAGTAAAGTCATTGTTTCAAATAGGTTTAGACACAACAATGCGGACAAATGCTTATACTCTAAGACTAGTGATGACTATGTCATATTAGTGTGCCTATATGTAAATGATATGTTGATTTTGAGTAATGATATGAGAGGAATAATGGAAACGAAGAGGTTTCTAACTTCTAACATTAAAATGAAGGACCTTGGAGAGGTGGATACCATTCTAGGTATCAAAGTTAGAAGTAATAGTGTGGGTTTTGTATTGAGTCAAACCCACTATGTCGAGAAGGTGCTTGACAAATTTAGTCATCTCAAAATCAAAGAGGCAAATAAACCATATGATTCAAACATGAAGTTTGAAAATAATGAAGGATGAGTGGTGGCTCAATTGGAATATGAAAGTGCAATAGGAAGCCTAATGTACGTCGCTCATTGCACAAGAGCGAATATTGCATATGTGGTTAGTAAATTAGTAGGTTTACTAGCAATTCAAGTATCAAGCATTGGAAGGCTATTTAATATAGCCTTCACTATTCAAAATTTCCAAAAATACTTGAAGGATATTCCGACGCTAGTTGGATATCGGGAGTGGGAGATAATCTCTTCAACGCCTATTGGATGTTTACACTTGGAGGAGGTACAATCTCATGGGGTCTCCAAGAAGCAAACCTGTATATCACACTCAACCATGGAAGCAGAATTTATAGCTCTAGCAGTAACCGACAAAGAGGTCGAGTGGCTTATGGATCTCATGTTGGATATCCCTTTCACCACGGATATGGTATCAACAATTTAAATATATTGTGATAGCCAATCCACACTTGCTAGAGCATATAATAGTGTGTATGATGGAAAGTCTAGACATATTATTCTAAGACATGAATATGTGAGACAATTGATTCAAGATGGAATCATATCGATCTCATATGTTAAGAAAAGTGAGAACTTAGCAGATCCATTTACAAAAACTCTTGTGAGAAGGTTAGTAAGTTCCACTTCAAAAGAGATGGAACCGAAACTCCTAGAATAAAAGATTCACCAATGATGGCAACCCAACTCCAAACTTTTGAACATCAAGGGAAAGAGTTCAATGGGTAAGAATAAGTCATTGATAAGTAAATGGTTTCAACACTAAAACTTTGGTGAGTTCCATCCATGATGGTTAGTGTTGGTTGCTACCGAGTAAGGGTTAAGCCTTTGGCTTTTAATAAAGTTCAGTTGAGTGCAACAAGCATCTGTAAAGGTAGCAAAGATGTTGTAACAATTTCACCTATGTGAACTTAGAGGTGGAGTCGCCTCCCATGGGAGTTTGAGTTTCTCCCCGGAAAGTTCATGAAGGGATGAGCACATGGCCATATGACTGTTAAGCGAGAAAGTGGGAACACAAAATATCTAGTGGAGGTGTGTGAGGTATTATCAGTTTTATCATAATGAATACTTGGTTCAAGATTTTAAGCTACCAATGATTTTGATAAGACTTTGAGGTATTTTCACTAAGGTAAAGTTCAAGTCGAAAGACACTTTACTTTAGGCACCAAAATTATTTAAGCTAAAAGTTGATGCTTGTATTTAACCAAGTGGGGGAATGTTATGATTTGTTAAATTCAAAAGATAAGTGTTGTTATACAATCTATTTATAAAACACTTAGTGAATTTCACATAGTGAAGATGTAAAATTTGAGTTTCAATTGTAGGCACTAAAAAACTATGTTTTTGGGTCCAAAGTGATACATGGAGGTTTGGGTATCTAAGGATCCTAAAAAAGTTTAGTAACATTTGGAGAAATTTTATGCCCATTGGAGGGGTCACAAGTCAGAGGAGGTGGCGATTCATCACCTCTTTGGAGGTGTTGCATCGCCTAGATGCAAAGGGACATAAAAATCCCAGTAGAATCACATGCTAGTAGGCGACGCAATGCATACAAGCAGACGACGCTTCGTCTGACGTGTCTGTACGGACAGGGCCGACTCAAGGTCTTGAGGGGCCTTAGGCAAAAATTTAAAAAGGGCTTTCTATTTAAAAAAAAAAAATTGAACAGTAATTGTTTTTTACAAAAGACCTACTCGAACCATGAACTCCTCATAAGATTAAACTTCTCAAACCATTATACCACTTAACAAATTTGTATGTTAAAGATTATATATATATATTATTTTGTTTAATAAAATAAAATTGTACTTTACAAGCCTTATACGATCTTTAAAAAATAATGTTTTGATGGAGGATCGAACGATTATCCTCCACCTAACAAAACTCATCCTCACCAATTGTGCTATCCAAGTTAAGTAATATACTGTTGACTAAAATTATATATATTATTTTATTTTTTGCATATATATATGCTATTTTTAAATTTTGGGGCCTCTTCAAGTGGAGGGGCCTTGGGCCTATGCTCGCTCACCCCACCCTTGAGTTGGGCCTGCGTACGGACACATGTTTTAAGCTCCAAATGACGAGATCTTTAGCTCAAATCCTATTGGTTAGACCTAATAACGATGCCTGCACTATAAACAGGTCCTCATAGAGTTTTGGAAGACTTGGTCACTCTCTCAAATCTCTCTCTAATCTCTCTCTACCTTTTAATAATCTTAAAGTTTTCTCCATGAAACTCAAAGAAAGTGCTTGGCTTTGTGAGTTTGAGGATTTTTCAATCCCAATTCTCATTTCCTCTTAGAAAAAGCCTCAAGCATCAATGGTGGGCTAGAAAATAGAGAATTAGGACGGCGATACAAATCGTGTATAAGTCTTTGGTTGTGTTTTTACACGGAAGAAGAAGAAGAAGTTCAAAGTAGTGGTTCAACTAGGGTTTTGAAGCTCCAAAAAGAATGAAGAACTTGGATCATCTACAAGGGTTTGCATCATCTAAACTCTAATTTTCTTGGTCTCTATCAAGCATAATTTTGTGTAGATTATAGATATTGTGGTGTTGTAATCTCACTCTCCCCCAACAATATATACATATAATATATATATTTTTTATAAAACAAATTGAGGGTGGGCAATTGCCCACCCTCCCTATAGAGTAAGTCCATCCTTGCTAAAACGGGGTTGTGCCCTACAAGTAACGTAAAATGGCATACCTTACTCTAGAATCTCCCTATTTTTATATATATAAAAATATAAAGAGACTTTGTGTGATAAATTAGATATGTATATTTTTTTTGAAAGGATAAATTAGATATATTTGAAGGGGTGTGGTAAGAAATATAATTATGTTATTTAATAATAGAGAGCTATGTTTACATTAGATATGTTGACCACGATTTTGGTCAACGACGAGTAGACGTCAAAACTACAATGAACCTTCAAGAGAAAAATACGACACAGATAATTTTATAGTGTTTCAGCCCCAATTTGTTGGTAATAGCCTAATCCTTCAACTTATCAAGTTTCAGGTCCTGAGGAGGACTAAATGACACTAACTATTGAGATCATATTGTCATATCGAGAAAACACGAACAACAAGAAGGTTCTAATGATAAAATTATGTTGTTGTGCCAATAATATGTGAAGATATTGGTATTAATTTATCATACAATATATTTTTTTGAATAAAAAATTAAGAAAAGTTTTAAAAATAAAATAAAATCAACATGTACCTTTTATTTATTTATTATTTTTACGGTTTTATAGTTTTTTCTTTTAAATTATTTAAAAAATACAGTCTAAATTTACAACAAAGTATATGGATTACTGAGTATTTTTTTTAAAAAAAAGTACGCCATTTTATAACTAGACAAAATTGAAAGCTAAAAACATAATTTTTCACTTCCACATTTTCCAATATTTGACTCTTAAAATAAAAGTACTCGAGAGAATTGGACTTTTTCTGTGGGTTAGAAGGGTCTCCAGTTTTAGGGTTTAGCAGTTACGGCTTGTGATCAGCATGGATGATCTTCTTCATCGGACACAAAATTTGAGTATGGAGGATGATGAAGGCAAGTGGGAATCGAGTGACAGTGCCTCTATCACAACCACTCAAGCTCTTCTCTTGAGAAGATTGTGCACTATCAAGAAATGTACCGGGGGATTCTTGAAATTGATTTTGAGCTGAATTTGGGGTTGTCTTGAGAATGATTGGGATGTCAAGATCAAAGAGAAGAATGAGAAGGAGGTTATCCTTATGTTTTCATTTGCAAAAGTTGTTCTTCACGAACTGGTATTGACCAAGATGCCATGGTTTCTGACCCAAGGTATTTTGATTATTGCTCCAATGAGTGGGGAAACCATCTAATGGGGCGAAGATACCCAATAGTTTCAGAGTACCATAAGAGCTTACAATCTCCCTTTGAAGATGTTATCTATGTAGAACTGTGATAGAATTGCTAAAAAGGCAAGGGAAGTCATTGTTATTGATAAAGATTCATTTCCAAGGATATTTATCAAAGGGTATATGCGGTTTATAGTGTGGATTGATATAAGGAAGCCTTTTTTCCTTAGACTATTTATCCATTTCGAATCACAAAAGGTATGGATTGCGCTTAAATATGAGAAGCTCCCTCTCATGGTGTTTCAGATGTGTTTTTCTTGGACATGACCAGAAAGAATATAAATTGGCGCTATGTGTTATTCCTAGTCCAGATGGTACTCAAATTCCAGTTCTTGGTTAAAGGTGGATAATCCTGTTCTTGATGGTTTTACATGGATACAACATAGCAGAGATCAGGAAGAAGTTGACAGGGAAGTTCGGGAAGAAGATCATGGAGGTTCAGAGCTAGCGATAAGACATGCTTATTCAGTGGGCTATTAGGGTAATTATTCAAGGCCAGGAAATGGGGGACAACAAGTAGAGGCGAATAAGTTAAGTGGTCTAGTGCACCAATTGAAGGAAAAGAATAGCTCTGTCGAATACTCGTCGATGGTGACCTAGGATATGGCTTAAGGTTCTAGTGGAATGTCTAATGAGGATTAAATGTATACTCGAGCCTATGCTAAACAAAAAGAATGCTTTACAAATGCTTACACAAGGGGTTTTAGAAAGAAGACTAGGAAAGAAGAGAAGAATCTTAGAAGAAAGGGAGACTCAAAATAGAAAGAGTAGGATTGCTTACGATGGAGATGAAAGTTGCACAGTGGGAGTTTCTAGTTTGGGGGATTCTATTACTTTAAGGAGCAATGATTCGGTGTACCCTGAGGTGCAGGGTCACCGATCTCAATGAATACTCTTTGTTGGAATGTTCAAGGGTTGGGGAACCCTTGAACATTGCGATATCTTTCTTCCATGGTTTGTAAATATCATCCTTTGCTTGTATTCTTATCGGAAAAAAAATTGAAGGTCGATAGAGCGGAGTGGGTTCATGCCATGTTGGGTTTTGAGGATTGTATCACAGTGGCTGCAAAAGGAAAAAGTGGTGGGTTAATGGTGTTGGATAAACTTATACAAGATCTTTATTTATTTTCATGTAGATCTAATATTAAACAAATTAATAAGAGATAACCTAAAACATGTTTCTAAAATTGAATTCCATGAGAAACAAAGACAAGAATACTTACAGCATACGCAGCGAAATGAAAGAGTCATTCCTTCAGTTTCTCTAACTCTTGTATCCTCTCTGTCGCAAAGTATTATCAAGAAACTGAACCAATCTTCTATTTTCTTCACAGCCTTCCAATGTATCCTTAGAATTATCTATACTAATGTGGTCAATTCTCAACACATGAGATAGATACAGAGAAGAAGAAGAGAAAATAATCAAAGAGGCTTAGAAAATGACTTGTGTTTAGAGAGAATCTAAAACTATCAGAAAATCTGACTTGTGACTTATGTTTTGACTTCTCTCTAAGCACTCATTTTATAGACTCAATTAGGCCATTTAATTTAATTAAAAAATCAATAAAATAATAGCCATTTTAAAGCCCTAGGTCGAAATTATCATGGGTTTTAGGCCCGTGAAATTTCCCATTTGATTATAAGCCCATTGGACTTAAAATCAAGGCATGTATTATTTTCTATTGATTTAAATATTTAAATCCTTTATCAAATTAATTATGTATAATTTGAACTTTTATTTAAACTTATTTATTAATTTAGATACCAATTTATCTTAATTAATAAATTTGCCATAATTTCTCTTTTCTTCTCAAAATTACATAACTCTGTGAAACTATCCAAAATTGACCTCGTCAACTTTGAGACTATCTAGATGGTTTTATCCAAGGTACAATAGGGACCATGGGCCTATGAAATCAAGCTCTAATAAGTTATCATAAATCTAACAAATAAATTTACTAACTTATTAATTCCTCGTGACTCCGCTATAGACTCGGAATTGCACTATTGAATTCATAGAACGCTCTATAACAAATATAGATACACTATTAATTATCCATTGTTACAACCATAATTGCCACTCAATCCTCTATAGACAGTCTACAATGAGATAGGACTAAAATACCGTTTTACCCCTCATTGTATTTTATCCTTAAAACACTTAGTTCCTTGTAAATGATATTTCAGTAAACTAATTTAATTACTGAAATGAGATCTCTATCATTTAACACCTTGAACCAAACTAAAAGGAAACCATCGTTTCACTTCTTCATCAGAAGCTATAGATGTTCATATCTATGATTAACACTCCCACTCAATTATACTACCGAGTTCCCAAGATGTAAGTATGGGCTAGTTCGTAAGGTAAGCTGGTAACGAACAAGTCAAAGAACTCAAATAATACAATCAATTAGAGTACTAACCACTCAGAATTGAGATTGAATTTACCTATGGTCAACTATATGATATGAATAGAATAGATAATAATGGTATGTTTACTTATCTTATCAACTGTCAATATCGGTCTTGTCCGATGTAACAAATACATCCCATCTTATCTACTTTGCTAATGTTCTGGAAAGAACATAACACTGTAATGTGTAAGTAGATCATATCATAGATTGGCAAGTCAGTGTAAATTTGGTGCACTGACTAATCATAGGACTAACTTATTTTGAACATATAATCATTTTTATATTCCACTGTGATTACGTCACTATATATATGATTAGCTATATGCTCGGGATTTAATAGAAGTTTATATTAAACAAATAATCATGAAAATAAAACATGTGAGCAAAGTGATTGACCAAGTCATAAAATGATTTCTAGTCTTTTATTGATAATAAATTGAGATTACGAAGAATTTTGGTTTTAATTAGGGCATAAAACCCCAACAAACTCCCACTTGCACTAGTTGAAACTAATGCCTTAATTCTACTAATCTCATTTCCTTGATATGCTTGTCAAATGTAGCTTCTGGTAGTGTCTTTGGAAACGGATCCGCAAGATTGCCTTCAGTTGCAATCTTCATAACCTTCACATCTCCCCTGGCCACATATTCTCGAATAATGTGATACTTCCTTTCTATATGCTTACTCCTCTTGTGACTTCGAGGTTCTTTCGAGTTGGCTATCTCTTCTGTATTGTTACAAAACAACACAAGCGGTTTATCCATTTCTGGAATAACACCAAGATCCGAATAGAACTTCTTTAGCCAGACTATTTCCTTAGCTGCTTCTGACGCAGCTATGTACTCAGCCTCCATGGTGGAATCTGAGATTGCAGACTGCTTTACGCTTCTCCAAATTACAGCTCCACCCCCAAGAGTAAACACCATTCCAGAAGTAGACTTCCTGTCATCGACATCAGTCTGAAAATCTGAATCGGTGTAGCCTACAGGGTTCAGAACACCACCCTTGTAGACTAACATATAATCCCTAGTCCATCTCAAATACTTCAGGATATGCTTAACTGCTATCCAATGTTCCGGTCCTAGGTTTGACCGATACCTACTCACTACTCCCACAGCATATCAGATATCTGGTCTAGTACACAACATGGCATACATCAGACTTCCAACTGCAGATGCGTAAGGAACTTTTCTCATTGCATCTTCCTCTTCAGGAGTCTGGGGAGACTGCTTCTTTGAAAGATGAATTCCATGGCGGGATGGTAGACGCCCTTTCTTGGAATTTGTCATTGAGAAACGTTCAAGCACTTTATCAATGTAAGCTACTTGAGATAGAACTAAGAGTCTATTCTTTCTATCCCTGATGATCTGGATACCTAGAACATAACTCGCTTCGCCCAAATCCTTCATCTGGAATTGAGTGCTCATCCAATTCTTCACATCTGATAATTTCTTAACATTTTTTCCAATGAGTAAGATATCATCCACATAAAGAACCAGGAATACCACTATTTGATTTGCCTTCAATTGGTAAACACAGGGCTCATCAATATTTTGTTCAAAGCCATAGGTCTTGATTATTTCATCAAACCTAAGTTTCCAGGAACGAGAAGCTTGCTTAAGTCCATAGATGGACCTATTCAACTTGCAAACTTTTCCTTCTTGTCCAAATACTTTAAATCCTTCTGTCTGATCCATATAAATGACTTCATCAAGCTTTCCATTAAGAAAAGTTGTCTTGACGTCCATTTTCCAGATCTCATAGTCGAGAGCGGTTGCTATGGATAGGAGGAAGCGAATGGATTTGAGCATGGCTACCGAACTAAAAGTTTCCTCATAGTCCACACCTTCTCTTTGGGTATAACCCTTTTCCACTAATCGAGCTTTATAAGTCTCAGTATTTCCATCAACACATCATTTCTTCTTGTAGATCCACTTGCACCCAATGGCCCTAAAGTCAATAGGTGCTTCCACAAGATCCCAAACGGAATTTGAGTACATGGACTCATTTCTTGTTTCATGGCTTCGATCCATAGTTCCTTTTTAGGGCTAGCCATTTCCTATTTGAAAGACAACGGATCATCATCACTAGTGTCACCAACAACTATATTGGTTTCACCATCCAAATTATAGCGAACTGGGTTCCTAGAAACCCTCCCACTACGATGAGGCTCTGTGACTGTTTGATCAGGAACAGTGGTACTTTCTTCATTTAAATCGACTTGCATCGGTTGGACATGAAGATTGGGAATTTTATCATCAACTCGCGTTGATGACGATGGAACATTGGTTGGAGTCAATTCTTTAACCATCTCCTCTAAAACTACTTTGCTGCGAGGTTTAAAGTTCTGGACATAGTCTTTTTCTATAAAAGTAGCATTTATAGAAGTAAACACTTTCTTTTCTGAATGGCTATAGAAAAGTCCACCCCGAGTACCTTTAGGATTGCCAACAAACATTCAAACTTCAGTTTGCAGTTCTAGCTTTCCATCCTTTTTCCTCAGGACGTGAGCGGGACACCCCCAGATTTTATAATGGCGTAAACTAGGTTCACGACCATTCCATTGTTCTAAAGGTGTTTTGGGGATTGATTTAGATGGCACGACATTGAGAATGTTTTTCGCTGTTTCAATTGCATGTCCCCAGAACGAAGTTGGTAGAGTTGAGTAACTAAGCATGCATCTAACAAATTCAAATAAAGTTCTGGGCGTTCCGCTACACCATTTTGTTGCGGAGTACCTAGGGAAGTAAGTTGTGATAAAATCCCAAGTTCAGTTAAATGACCTTGGAACTGCATATCCAAATATTTTCCACCCCTATCAGATCGCAAGATCTTTAACATTTTACCTAATTGGTTCTGAGCCATTGCTAGGAATTCCTGAAACTTTGAAAATGTTTCTGATTTCCTATGCATTAGGTAAAGACATGAGTATCTAGAGTAATCATCAATGAAAGTGACGAAATACTCAAAACCACCCCTGGCTTGTACATTCAAAGGTCCACAAACATCTGAATGCACAAGACCAAGTGGTTTTTGGCCCTATCACCCTTTGCAGAGAATGGAAGCTTGTATAGTTTGCCTTCTAGACAAGATTCACAAACAGGTAATTCACCTAAGGTGAGTTCCCTCAAAGGTCCGTCCTTTGTAAGTCTTTGAATCCTATCATAGCCAATGTGACCTAGTCTCAAGTGCCATAAATACGTCATATTATCGTTATCGGTCTTTTGACGTTTATTGGTCTTTGAATAAATGATTATTAAGAGCGAGGTGTTCGTTAGGTCGCAGAATATAAAGCCCGTTTTCCAAACATGCAATACACAATTGTGATCCATTGAAAGAAATAGATATATTAGAACTTGTGAAAGTCATAACAAATCGTTCTAATAGCAACATGGAAACTGAAATTAAATTTCTACTAAAATCCAAAATAAATAATACATCATTTAAAATTAAAAAATGTATTTCCGAACTTCAGACGAGCTCTTCCTCTAGCTTGGACCGCAACGAACGCTCTGTTCCCAACTCTAAGCTTTAAGCCGCCTTCGTCCACTTCCTCCCACGATTCAAGAAGTTGTAAAGAATTACAAACATGGTTAGTAGATCCAGAATCTATAATCCAAACGGATTATCATTCTCTAAAACACATGTTTCCAAGATAAATGAACTATAATCATTACCTTTGTTTTTCGCTACTAGAAACTTAGAGCAATCTCGTTTCCAATGCCCCTTCTCTTTGCAGTGAAAGCGCTAATCTTTACCTTTCTTGTTTTTCTTGTTCTTCCCCTTAGGCGTCTGTGCACTCGTCTTTGCAGCCTTTGCAGGCTTGGGGTTGTTTATTTGTCCACCTTTCCTCTTGTTTCCAGCTTTCGAAGACGGAGCTGGATGAGCTTCAACCTTAGCTAGATCAGCAGCAACATCAGTAGCCTTATTTTCACTTCCTTTACTAGGTCCACCCATGACAGGTTCAATAATCTGAAGCTCATTCATGAGCTGCGTCAGACCATAGTTGAGTTGAGCACGAACGTGCAGACACGGTGCCATCCGAGAATTTACGGTGCCATCAAGAACGTGTAGAGATGGTGCTATCCAAGCATTTACGGTACCATCACGAGCATTGACGGTGATATCACTAACGTGCGGACACGGTGCTCGTTCTGGGGATTCCTCAATCATGACGAATTCAGAGTTGTCACCAATCAAATCTATGTTGATATTCTGCTTCCAATTAAGGAAGTTTTCTCCAGTGGGTTTCTCCATCGAAAGTTGAGAAAGGATGGGAGTAGACACAGACACTACTTAGCTTAAAACTACAAATTATCAATAAAATATAAATCAATCACATTTGCTCAATAAAACTTCTATTCACACATGTTTCAAGAAATAGCGCAACATATACCAAAAATATGTAAGATATGAGAAAAAATACCAAAAACAATCATATCTCTATTTCTTTAGGTTTTTAACTAATCTATGATATCCTTGTCCAGGTTGGCGAGAGTAAAAAATACCACTTGTTAAATAGAGTTGTAAACTCATTTAATAATGGACACCACTATTAACAACCTACTATTCGATCAAAATAAGAAAACAAAATCTCTTATTTTATGAGCTAGACCCACGGTTTCAATAATCATAGATTTAGTCCTAGTAGTCACCATAAGGGTGAGTCTAGTAGAATTTGACCTATAATTATCTATCTTTCGAAATCTAACCTTGTCAAAATAACTAATGAACACCTTCGTAGGGGAACGAATCAAAGCACCTTGAGGCCCAATTAAGCTATTGACTATGTTAAACCAACGGTGGAGATCGAATATAATTTTTAAAATAAGCTCATTATAAAATTAAAAAGAAATGTATTTTTATTATTTATTTTTAGAAAATTAATGACTATTGTTTTCCAAAAAAAAATAGATTAAATTTTTTTTTACCAAAGTCCTATAATTTCGTATTAATTCTAAAGTGTCACATTGAAACAAATTCAATTAATTTAGAATTAATTTGTTGCTAATCAATATTTAGGTTTAACTAATATAATGAACCTATACAATTAAGTCCAACACAGGTAAATGAGCCTTAACAATTGGGCTTGTATGGAGGAGGGTTGAGTCCAGTATGTCGTTCCCACTACAAAGGTCCCCTATCTTCCATACAAGGTCCAAAAGACAGGAATTTAAACCTTCATTTTATTAATTGTTATTAATTGATTAGGCCTACTATAGTCATGCAAAGCAAATGGGCCTTCACAAATGAAATCATCCACAAGAGATGAATTTAAACTTTACATTTTCTAATGGGCTCAAATAAAACTTATCATTTTATGAATATTTTATTTGGCAAAAACCATATATCTAACAAACATATGGGCCACTATATGCATTTAAGCCCAATTGCAAAAATACCACATATAGTGCAAACAAACATGTTATAATTGAATGGGCCTAATCATGTTACTATATGAGCAATTCTATGAATTTATGCAAAAATATCACAATTTATGTCCTTTGCAAAAATACCACAATTAATTATCTAGAATTTATCAAAAAATTTAAATTAATTAAATTCTTACAAAAATAAGTCAATTTAAATGAAATTTATCAACAATTAACAATAGTTAATTTAAATTTCATTTATCAACAATCAACATGGTTTTAGGTTAATTTGAAAAAAAAATATATTAATTTAATTTAAATAGGATTTATCAGCAATTAACCAAAGTTAATTTAAATCTCATTTATTAAAAAAATATTTTATTAATTGGCTAAAAAAATAATATTTTTAAAAAATTAACCAATTTTAAATTTTAAAATCAATATCTTAACTATTTTCCAAAACATTTTGTGTTGTTACAACTATTATCTAATATTTTAACCATTAAAAAAAATAAAATATAAATAGTTATAACAATCCTAAAATATCTCAAAATAGTTAAACAAATTCAAATATCCATAAAAATATCTAACTAACAATATTCAAATTTCAAATAATTCAAATATTAAAAACTATAGAATAAAAAGATATTTATATTTTCATATAAAGATTTAATAAAAAATCAAGAATTTAAATTAAAATATCTTAAATATCTGATATCATAATTATAATATTTTAATATATTAAAAGATTTAAAATTAAGTTGTTAGTCTATTTTTAAATTTGAATTTGAATCTTTGTAGAAAATATATAATAATTTAAATCTCAACTAACAAAAATATCTTATTTTAAAAAAAATTAAATGATAAAACAAAAAAAAATATTTTTGGTTTTGATAATAAATAATGTATTTTCACAATTTTTTTTTTAAATTATGGATGAACAGTACCCGTATCGGGTACTGTTCACCCAATTGCACTGGCTACTGGGGCGCGCGCGCGCAGGAGGAATTGGCCAGGGATGCACGCGCGCATAGCTACCAGAAGAAAAAATTTCGGAAAATTTTTTTTGTGCAATTTTTCAAACCAAAAATATTTTCTAATTCATTTTTAACATGTTTTACACAAAATAAAAGCATATATAAAATTAATATCATAGAAAACACGACAAAATAACCTAAAAATCTGCTAAAATTCACATAAAATCAATATGCTTCATAAAAACATGAAAATCATCCAATTATTCAAACATATCAAATAATCCAATTTTAAACATGTTCATGCATGAAAATAAAGATTACCAAAGGCTCTGAAGCTAGTTGTTGGATAAACTTATACAAGATCTTTATTTATTTTCATGTAGATGATTTTATCCAAGGTACAATGGGGACCATGAGCCTATGAAATCAAGCTCCAATAAGTTATCATAAATCTAACAAATAAATTTACTAACTTATTAATTCCACGTGACTCCAGTATAGATTCGGAATTGCACACTTGAATTCATAGAACGCTCTATAACAAATATAGATACACTATTAATTATCCATTGTTACAACCATAATTGTCACTCAATCCTCTATAGACGGTCTACAATGAGATAGGACTAAAATACCGTTTTACCCCACATTGTATTTTATCCTTAAAACACTTAGTTCCTTGTAAATGATATTTCAGTAAACTAATTTAATTACTGAAATGAGATCTCTATCATTTAACACCTTGAACCAAACTAAAAGGAAACCATCGTTTCACTTCTTCATCAGAAGCTATAGATGTTCATATCTATGATTAACACTCCCACTCAATTATACTACTGAGTTCCCAAGATGTAAGTATGGGCTAGTCCGTAGGGTAAGCTGGTAACGAACAAGTCAAAGAACTCAAATAATACAATCAGTTAGAATACTAACCACTCAGAATTGAGATTGAATTGACCTATGGTCAACTATATGATATGACTATAATAGATAATAATGGTATGTTTACTTATCTTATCAATTGTCAATATCGGTCTTGTCCGATGTAACAAATACATCCGATCTTATCTACTTTGCTAATGTTCTGGAAAGAACATAACACTGTAATATGTTAGTAGATCATATCATAGATTGGCAAGTTAGTGTAAATCTGGTGCACTGACTAATCATAGGACTAACTTATTTTGAACATATAATCATATTTATATGCCACTGTGATTACGTCACTATAAATAAGATTAGCTATATGCTCGGGATTTTATAGAAGTTTATATTAAACAAATAATCATGAAAATAAAACATGTCAAAAAATGATTTCTATTCTTTTATTGATAATAAAATGAGACTACAAAGAATTTGGGTTTTAATTAGGGCATAAAACCCCAACAAATGGTACTATGGATGGTGTCTATTGAGGTTACCTTATTATCCTTCTCAACTTCGCATATTGATGTGGCTATAAAATTGGAGGCGATCAATGTTGGCATTTTTCAGGGTTCTACGGGTGTCATATAGTTTCTCAACGTATTCATTCTTGGGACCTCCTTCAAAAAAAAATTTGCTAGTCTAAGTCTGTGGATTTGTGGAGGTGATTTTAATGAGATTTTATCTTATAGGGAGAAGTCAGGAGGTTTGGATCATCTAGAGTATCTTATGCAAAAATTTCGCATAGTTTTGGATGATTGCTGCCTTTGAGAATTTGAGTTTGAAGGAGGATAGTTCACTTCGTGCAATGGAAGAAAAGGAAGCTTAGTTTTTGAACGACTTGACAGGTTTTTTTTTTGGAAATTCATCTTGCTTTGATATTTTTCTTATTTCTATTGTCAAACACCTTTCTCGTTGGAATTTGGACCATCATCCTATCTTGTTTATTTCAAGTAGTACTCGAGGATGTTTTGGGAAGAAAGTTAAATGGAGGTCTAGGTTCCATTTTGAAGAAGCTTGGATGGAAGACAAGGGTTGTCAACAGTGATTATAGATACTTGGCAGAGGTTTGAAGCACAGAATTCGACAGTCAGTTTATGGAGTAATTTAAGGTAGTGTAGCTCTCGTTTATCAGTGTGGAACTCACAAAAAAAGCTGGATAATAATAAGAAGATGAATTGGCTGCAGTCTCGCATTGATTTTCTTTCAGCTTCTAACAATTTTGCGGATTGGTTTGAAGTTAGGTGACTGGAAAATGAGCTTAATGCGGTTCTTGAAAAAAAAGCTTATTGGCAATAAAGAATTTGGACTATTTAGATGGCAAAAGGATATTGCAATACACGATTTTTTCATCAAAATGAAGCTCAAAGGAGGGAAAGGAACATGATTGAGGGGTTCTTTGATTCTAACTTGGTTTGGAAAACACATATTTTCAGACTTGGAAGATATTACTATTGACTATTTTGAGACCATCTTATCTTCTTGTGGTCAGTCTCAAGATGAGCTTAAACGATTTCTTGAGATAGTTCCATACAAAATGAGTAAAGAGTTGAATGAGAGATTATTGGAAGATTTCACGAAGGAAGAAGTCCGAAGAGAGATTTTTGATATAGGGTCTTCAAAGGCTCCAATAAGATTGTGCCAAATAGAGGTCTTCAACAAGGAGACCCTCTTTCTCCCCATCTCTTTTTGCTTTGTTCGGAAGGATTCTCTTCCTTGCTTCATGATGCAGTTAGAAAAAGATGGATAGATGGTTTTCATTTTGGAAAGTTTGGGCTCTAACTCTCCCATTTTTTTCGCGGATGATAGTTTCATTTTTCTTGGGGCTAATAAGGAGGAGTGTAGTGTTATTAAACAAATATTGCAGCAGTATTCTAGACATTCTGAGCAGATTATCAATTTTGAAAAGTCAAAAATGTTTGCTAGTAACAAGGTTTCAGCTGAAGAAGGTATGGATATTGCTCACTCTTTGGGGATCAAACTAGTTTCAGCTCTTTCTAAGTATTTAGGTCTTCCTACCTTTGTTGGAAGAAAGAAAAAGGTTGTTCTCAGCACTATTAAACAAAAGGTTTGGAATAAGCTTAAAGGGTGGAAAACTTCGCTCTTTTCTCAAGTGGGGCGGGAAGTTCTTATTAAAGTCATTGTTCAAGCTATACCTTGTTATACTATGAGTTATTTTTGAGTTCCTAAAGGGTTAGTGAAGGAGTTACACGGTATGGATGCTAGATTTTGGTAGGAAGGCTCTTTAAAGAAGAAGAAAATTCATTGGTGTAGTTGGGATAAACTTTGCAAACATAATGAAAATGGAGGACTTGGGTTCAGACAATTAGATCATTTCAGTAAGGCTTTATTAGCTAAACAAGGTTGGCACATTATAAATAATCCTTATACTTTATTTGCTCGGGTGTTAGAGGAATGTTATTTTACTAATTGTACATTTTTGGAAGCTAAGGCTGGCTCGTTTAGTTCAAATATTTGGTGTGAATAAAATGGTATGAGAGAAACTATTTTTATTTCTGTATTCTCTATCTTTTACAACATAGAACTATGCTATATATACAACATGCATCTAATTCCCTTCATATTAAAAATTAAATACAATAAATAGGAATTCCTATAGACTAGGAAACTGAAACAACAATTGGAAACATAAATTCCTTGATGCCAACCATTAACTAGCTTTATTTCCTACACTCCCCCTCAAGCTAGATGATATATGCTAAACATTCCTAGTTTGGAGCTGAGTTCACTCAAATTAGGGCGATGGAGAGCTTTGGTTAAGATGTTAGCTGCATGTATTCTTGAGGGAACATGCTTCAAAGTGATGATCTTGCCTTCAATCTTCTCATTGAAGAAATGCCAATCAATTTCAACATGTTTGGTTCTATCATGATGGATTGGATTCTTTGCAATTGTTATATCTGATTGATTATAATAGAAAACATTTATAGGGCCTTCAAGGTGGATTCTGAGTTCATCAAGTAAACGTTTCAGCCACATTCCTTCACAAATTCCATGTGCTAAGGCATGAAATTCTGCTTCAGCACTGCTGTGAGCTACTACCTGTTGCTTTTTGTTGCGCCAAGTTACAAGATTTCCCCAAATATAGGAGCAATGTCCAGAAGTGGATCTTCAGTCAATGAGAGAACCTGCCTAATTTGCATCTGTGTAGATTTTAAGATCCATGTGAAAAGCTTTTCTGAACATTATCCCTTTTCCTGGTGTTCCTTTGAGATACCTAAGAATCTGATAGACAACATCCATGTGTTCCTCTACGAGATTGTTGAGAAATTGACTAACAAAACTTACAAAAAATTTTATATCAAGTCGAGTGTGAGTTTGGTAAATTAATTTTCCCATGAGACATTGGTACTTTCCTTAATAAACTTTTATTCTGTCTATCCATGCTCCAAGTTTGGTATTAGGATCCACCGGTGTGTCAGCTGGCTTGCATCCAATCATCATTGTTTCATGTGCGATGTCGAGGACATATTTTTGCTAAGTCACTGAGATGCCTAGGCTGGATCTTGCTACTTCCATCCCTAGGAAGTATCTTAATTGTCCTAGATCCTCTATCTCAAATTCCCTGGAGAGGACCTACTTGAGGTGAGTAATTTCCTCCATGAAATTTCCTGTAACCACAATATCATCAACATAAACTATTAACACCGTTAGTTTTCCCCATGTTGAATGTTTTACAAACATAGTGTGATCTGACTGGCACTGAGTGTAGCCATCTCTCTTTAGAACTTTCGTAAACCGGTCAAACCAGGCTCGAGGGGATTGCTTGAGGCCATAAAGGGATTTCTTGAGTTTGCACACCTTTCCCTTAGTGAATCTTTCCTCAAATCCTGGAGGGATATCCATGTATACTTCTTCCACTAGATCTTCGTTAAGAAATGCATTTTTTACATCAAGTTGGAATAAAGGCCATTCTTTTTTTACTGCAATCGACAAGAGAACTCAGATGGTGTTCAACTTAGCAACAAGAGCAAACGTCTCTTGGTAATCAATGCCATAGGATTGAGTGAATCCTTTGGTCACTAAGCGGGCCTTGAATCTTTCAATGCTTCTATCCGCCTTAAGCTTGACTGAAAAGATCCATTTGCAACCAACTGTACGTTTGCCAAGAGGTAGATCTGTGAGGATCCATGTTTCATTCTTTTCAAGTGCTCTAAGTTCTTCCATCATGGCAGCCTTCCAACCAGGAATCTGTAGGGCTTCCTGGACCGATGTGGGAATCTGAACTTGGTCAAAGGAGGTGATAAAGGATCTATATGTAGGAGACAGGCTTGAGTAAATCAAATAATTATGAATGGGATATTGACTGCAAGAGCGTACCCCTTTTCTGTGAGCAATGGGGATGTTCAGATCATCTGACACATTTTCTTCCATAATAGGTTCTATTCTAGTGTTTTCCTGTGTTTTTTCAAGCATGAATGGGATCGGGTCATATTCTTGACCTTGCTGAGTTTGTGTAGTGGCTTGTTCAATGCTTGCTAGTTCTTTCTTTCTCCTAGAGTAACCTGGATCTCTTTGCTTGGGATGGGGACATGACTTGAAGAGATTGGATGAGGAGTTTTTGGCTCATTTGATTTGGCTGAATGATGAGGTTGGACCTCTTTGCTTGGAATGTGGATAGAACTTGAAGAGATTGGATGAGAATTTATTGGCTCGTGTGATTCAACTGAATAGTTTGGAGTATGGGCAACAGAAGGAGTTGGTGATGTTCTTGGAAGAATTGTGTTGTGAGGATAAAAATTTGAAGGAGAATCAACTGTATTGTCAATGAGAGAAACAAAGTCCCGAATTTTCAATTCTTGACTATGGTTCTCCCCCTGAATTGTAGAATTGGTGTAATAAGGCTAGTCTTCAAAGAAAGTGACATCATAGAGTGGAACGACTTTTTGGAAATTGGACAGTAGCATTTGTAGCCTTTTTTATTGGATGCGTATCCAAGAAGAATACATTTGGTAGCGCGGGCATCGAGTTTGCTTCGATGTGAGGAGTGAACATGGACAAATGCAACACAACCAAAGACACAAAGGGGAATTTGAGACACAAGATGTGAGTGAGGATATGATTCAAGAAGGATTTGCAATGAAGTTTTGAACTTTAGGACTTGAGATGGAATTCTATTTATGAGATAAGTGGCTGTGAGGACAGCTTCACCCCAGAATCCTTTTGGAACATGAGTTGAAAAAAAAAAGTAAGGATTAAGCTACCTCAAGTAAATGGCGATTTTTGCGTTCGGCCACAACATTTTGTTGTGGTGTGTCGACGCAAGAACTTTGATGAACATGTCCAGTTTTATGCCCTAACTAAACCTCAATATCTTTGTAATCTCATTTTCTTATCAATAAAAGAAAAGAAATCAATTTTTTACTTGGTCGATCACTATGCTCACATGTTTTATTTTCATTATTACTTGTTTAATATTAAATTCTATTAAATCCCGAGCATATAGCTAATCATATTTATAGTAACGTAATCACAGTGGAATATAAATATGATTATATGTTCAAAATAAGTTAGTCCTAAGATTAGTTAGTGCACAGGATTTACACTGACTTGCCAATCTACGATATGATCTACTTACACAATATAGTGTTATGTTTTTTTCCAGAATATTAGCAAAATAGATAAGATCAGATGTATTTGTTACATCAAACTGGACTGATATTGACAGTAGATAGGATAAGTAAACATACCGTTATTATCTATTCTAGTCATATCATATAGTTGACCATAGGTCAATTCAATCTCAACTCTGAGTGGTTAGTATTCTAACTCATTGTATTATTTGACTTGTTCGTTACCAGCTTACCCTACGAACTAGCCCATACTTACATCTTGGGAACTCGGTAGTATAATTAAGTGGGAGTGTTAATCATAGATATGAACATCTATAGCTTCTGATGAAGAAGTAAAACGATGATTTCCTTTTAGTTTTGTTCAAGTTGCTAAATGATAGAGATCTCATTTCAGTAATTAATATTAGTTTACTGAAATATCATTTACATGGAACTAAGTGTTTTAAGGACAAAATACAATGAGGGGTAAAATTATATTTTAGTCCCATCTCATTGTAGATCGACTATAGAGGATTGGGTGACAATTATGGTTGTAACAATGAATAATTAATAATGTATCTATATTTATTATAGAGCGTTCTATGAATTCAATAGTGCAATTCTGAGTCTTTAGTGGAGTCACGAGGAATTAATAAGTTAGTAAATTAATTTTTTAATAGGCCCATGGTCCTCACTGTACCTTGGATAAAATCATCTAGATAGTCTCAATTAATTGATTTAATTATGAATTAGAATTATCAAAGTTGACCATGCCAATTTTGGATAGTTTTACAAAGTTATGCAATTTAGAGAAGAAAAGAGATTTTAGGGCATATTTATTAATTAAGACAAATTGATGTTTAAATTAATAAATATTTTTAAATCACAGGCCTAAAGCTCATGAGAATTTCGACCTAATGGTTGATATTATCTATTATTTTATTGACTTTTTAATTAAAATAAATGACCTAATTGAGCCTGTAAAATGAATGCTAAGTGAGAGTTGAAATCAGATTATTGAAAGACTATTTGACAGAAGATCTATTCTTGATGCTCTAGGTTTTAGATTCTCTTTACAGCATAAGTCATTTTCTAAGCCTCAATATTCTCTTCTCTTCTTCTTCTCTTTGTATCTAGCTCATGTGTTGAGAATTGTCCACTCTAATCTAGGTGCTTTTAAGGATACTTTGGAAGGCTGTGAAGAAATTTGAACTTCGGTTCAGTTTCTTGGTGATACCTTGTGACAGAAAGGATTCAAGGGTTAGAGAAACTGAAGGAAGCACTAATACATTCCGCTATGTATAATGTAAATGTTCTTATCATGAATTCTATTTGAATTCAATCATAGAAACATTTTCTATGTTGTCTTATATTAATGTGTTTAATATATGATTTACATGAAAATAATTAAGATCATGTATAAGTTTTCCCAACAACTGGTATCAAAGCCTTTAGTAATATTTATTTTCATGCATGAACGTGGTAAAAAAATTGAATTATTTGATGTGTTGAATAATTGGATGGATTTCATGTTTTTTATGAAGCATATTGATTCTTATGTGATTATTAGCAAAGTTGGTTTATTTTGTTGTGTTTTCTATGCAATTAATTTTTATAAATGCTTTTTTTGATATAAAACATGGTAAAAATTATTTAGAAAACGTTTTTGGATTGAAAAATTACACAAAATTTTATTGAAATTTATTTTCAGGCTCTAGCCGCAGCCACCATTTCACTGGCCACGACCTGCGATAAATTTTTCCTAAATTTTTCGGGTTCTGGCCGCAGCAACCATTTCACTAGTCACGACCTGTGATAAATTTTTTCTTAAATTTTTGGGCTCTGGCCACGACCTGCGATAAATTTATTCTTAAAATTCGAATTTTGAATGTATTTTTTAATGGGTTAGTACAAAAATATCAGATTTTTTTCTATTATTTAAAAATATCTTTTTTTTAAATATGATATGTTTGTTGTTTGATCTTTTAAAAAATAGATATTTTCCACAAAAATTTAAATTCAAATTTAAAAATAGGTTAACTAATTAATTTCAAATATTTTAATATATTAAAATATTATAATTAAGTTATCAAATATTAAAGATGTGCATCCTAATTTTTCCATGAGTCCTTTATTTAGCTCGTGTACAACTGGCAAGTAAAAGCACAAAAAAATGGCCAATGAATCCGTGTATTCTCCACGAAGACAGCACAGTCCCCAAGGTGATGGCACGAGCTGGGGTGTATAAAGCGATAGGCACGAACTTATAATATGTATAAGGCATAGCATCAATGGCACGAGCTCATGGTGTACTTAGCTTGGGGCATGCTAAACACCTGGCGTTTCCTTGGATCCCTGAAAACCCGGACATGTTATATAATCGTGCATGGCCAGACATGGCATGTTCGCGGATCCCTGAAAACCCGGACACATAATATAATCGTGCATGGTCAAGCAGGGCATGTCCGCATATCTCTGAGGATTCCTGATCAGACCATACCTTAGGATAAATTAGAATATTTATAATAAGTGTAATTTAGATAAAAATAGGTGTTAAGTCACGTGATGACCCCAAGACCTGTCCAATGATTTTCTTTATAAATACAAGATCTTGGAAAAGGGAGGGAGGATTTTTCTTCTGTAATGCAAAAACTCTGTCAAAATTTAGAGAGAAAAATACTAATAACATAGACTCATGGATTAGGTGGATTTTAACCACTGAACCACATAAAAAATACGAGTGTTCTTGGGGATTTCCTTTCGAGAATTCTTGAGAATCATTTTCTTATTACGGTTTATCATTAAGCACTAATTCATCTCAGTTATTTTCTTAATTCACTGTGGACGAAAACTGCGTCAACAAAAGATATTTTAAAAAAAATTATTTAAAAATAAAAATATCTAATTATTCTATGGATTTTAATATTGAAATAAGTTGAAATTTGAAAATTTGTTGACTAGATATTTTTATAGATATTTGAATTTGTTTAACTGTTTAAGATATTTTTTTTTTCAAAAACAGCAGATGATATTTGTTTTTAAAATGTATAATTGGTTGAATTTTTAAAATTATCACGTTTTTCAAACCAATTAATAAAATATTTTTTAATAAATGAGATTTAAATTAACTTTGGTTAAATGTTGATAAAACCTATTTAAATTAAATTAATATTTTTAAAAATAACCTAAACTAAGTTGATTGTTGATAAATTTCATTTAAATTGACCTATTTATTTTTTGCAAAATTTAATTAATTCGAATTTTGGATAAATTCTAGAAAATTAATTGTGGTATTTTTGCAAATGAAATAAATTGTGGTATTTTTGCATAAATTCATAGACCTGCTCATAAAGTAACATGATTAGACCCATCCAATTATAACATGTTGGTTTGCACTATATGTGATATTTTTGCAATTGGGCTTAAATGCATATAGTGTGGCTCATATGTTTGCTTAATATATGGATTTTTCTAAATTTAACATTCATAAAATTATAGGTTTTATTTGGGCCCATTAGAAAATGTAAAGTTTAAATTCCTTTCTTCTTGGTGGTTCCACTTGTGAATGCCCATTTGCTTTACATAACTATAGTGGGCCTAATCAATTAATAACAATTAATAAAATGACGGTTTACATTCCTTTCTCTTAGACCTTGTATGGAAGTATGGGGGCCTTAGTAGTGGGAACGACATACTGGATCCAACCCTCTTCCATACAAGCACAATTATTAAGGCCCATTTGCCTGAGTTGGACTTAATTGTATATGTTCATCATAATAGTTAAACTTAAATATTGATTAGTAACAAGTTAATTCTAATTTAATTGAATTTATTTCAATGTGACACTTTAGAATTAATAGAAAATTATAGGAGAACCATAGTCATTAATTTTCAAAAAATAATAAAAATACTATTTTAATTATATAATGAGCTGATTTTAAGAATTATATTCGATCTCCACTGTTAGTTTAACAAAGTCAATAGCTTAATGGGGCATCGATACACTTTGATTCATCCCCTACGGAAGGTGTTCATTAGTTATTTTGACAAGGTTAGATTTCGAAAGATAAATAATTATAGGTCAAAATTCTACTAGACTCACCCTTACGGTGACTACTAGAACTAAATCTATGATTATCGAAATCGTGGGTCTAGCTCATAAAATAAGAGATTTGTTTTCTTATTTTGATCAAAATAGTAGGTTGTTAATAATGGTGTCTATTATTAAATGAGTTTACAACTCAATTTAACTAATTTTATTTTTTGACTCTTGCTAACCGAGACAACAAGATCATAGATTAGTTAAAAATCTAAAGAAATAAAGATATGATTATTTTGATATTTTTTTTCATATCTTACATATTTATGATATATGTTGTGTTATTTCTTGAAATTAGAGTGAATAAAAGTTGTATTGAGCAAATGTGATTTATTTCTATTTTGTTGATAATATATAGTTTTAAGTAGAGCTGTAAATGTGGGCCGACCCGGCCCACATTTTCGTGCCTCCGGATAATTCGGGTCGGGCCGGGCCGGGCCAACCCATATTTGAAAGAGTAAGCCCAGCACAGCCCATGGGCCCGACCCATGTCGTGCCATGCTCGTGCCGTGTTGGGCCCAAGTCGGGCCGACCCACTTTCCTTATTCGAGCCGGCCCACTTTTCTTATTTGGGCCCACTTTTATTATTGCCAAAAAATGTGTAGATGGGGAATTGAACCCTCCATCTCTTCTTTAACAATCAATTGACTCACCACCAATCTAAATACATTTCTTTGTGTAAATTATAGTTTTAGATATTTTTATATACTTTTTAATAATACTTTACCCAAAATTATATCAAAGATAATTATTAGAATTTAAATACCTACTAATAAATGCTAAAAATTTTAACTCACAAATCTTAAAATAAATTAATATAATTATAAAAATATAAACATTGAGAAAATAATAGACTTTTATTATCATTTTAATTTATAGATAATTGACAAATAAAAAATTATTATCATTATTAATGTCAAAATATCAGGCTTTTTATCGTGTCGTGCTTTCGGGCTAGTTTGTTCGTGCTTTTATGTCGTGCCTTCGGGCTTGTTGTGTCGTGTCGTGCTCAGGCCCGTGCCGTGTCGTGCCATGCCAATTTTCAATTCGTGTCGTGCCTGGCCCAAGCCCATTTTTTTTCGTGCCGTGTCGTGCTCGTGCCGGTTTCGTGCCGTGCTAGAAAGTCCGGCCCGTATTTACAGCTCTAGTTTTAAGTATGATTGTATCTACTCCCATCCTTTCTATGGAGAAACTCACTGGAGAAAACTTCCTTAAGTGGAAGCAAAATATCAACATAGTGTTGATTGGTGACAACTCCAAGTTCGTCATGACAGAGGAATCCCCAGAAGTTCCAGCTGAAGGAGCTACCAAGTCTGTAAGAGACAAATATGAGTGTTAGAAGGTGGCCAATAACAAAGCACGACACTACATGTTGACTAGCATGGTCAACACTCTCAAGACAAAGATGGATAATGTCGAGACAACCTACGAAATCATGGATCAGCTCCAAGACATGTTTGGTGCAAAGTCTGTGCAGACTCGCTTTGAGGCCACCAAGAAATATGCCAATGCTTGGATGGCACCATCTCAGCACGTTCGTGATCACTTGATCAAGATGACCAACTACTTTCAGGAAGTTGAATTTCATGGAGCAATTATAGATGAGAAGACTCAATTCGGTTTAATCCTCAACAGTCTCTCTCCAGCTTTCCTGCCGTTTCACCACAAACTATGCGATGAATAAACTCAACTATGATCTGACGTAGCTCATGAACAAGCTTCAGACTTTTGAGTCTATCATGGGTGGACCAAGTAAAGGAGGAGAAAAGATAACTACTGCTGATCCAGCTAAGGCTGAAGCTAACCAAGCTTCATCTTCGAAAGCTAGAAACAAGAGCCCATGCCTACAATGGCTGCAAAGAAGAGCGCACAACCAAGTGCACAGACGATTAAGGGGAAGAAAAAGAAAAACAAGAAAGGTAAATGTAAGTGTTTTCACTACAAAGAGAAGGGGCATTAGAAATAGGATTCCCCCAAGTTTCTAACAGCAAAAAACAAAGCTTCTTGAATAGTGGGAGGAAATGGATGAAGGCAGCTTAAAGCTTAGAGTTTGGAACAGAGCGTTTGTTACAATCCATGCTAGAGGAAGAGCTCGCTTGAAGTTCGAAAATAAATATTTAATTTTGAAAAATGTATTTTTTATTCCGGATTTTAGTAGAAATTTAATTTCAGTTTCCATGTTGCAAGTAGAAAAATTTGTTATGACTTTCACAAGTTTTAATATATCTATTTCTTTCAAATGGATCACAATTGTGTATTTCATGTTTGGAAAACATGCTTTATATTCTGTGACCTAACGAACCCCTCGCTCTTAACAATGATTTATTCAAAGTAGCTAAACCTAGGACCAATAAACGTCACAAGACCGATAACGATAACATGACGTATTTATGGCACTTAAGACTAGGTCACATTGGCTATGATAGAATTCAAAGACTTATAAAGGAGGGTCTTTGAGGGAACTCTCCATAGGTGAATTAACTATTTGTGAATCTTGTCTAGAAGGCAAACTGACCAAGCATCCATTCTCTACAAAGGGTGATAGGGCCAAGGAACCACTTGGACTTGTTCATTCAGATGTTTGGGGACCTTTGAATGTACAAGCTAGGGGTGTTTTGAGTATTTCGCCACTTTCATTAAAGATTACTCTAGATACTCATGTCTTTACCTAATGCATAGGAAATCAGAAAAAAAAATCAAAGTTTCAGGAATTCCTAGCTATGGCTCAGAACCAATTAGGTAAAATGTTAAAGATCTTGCGATCTGATAGGGGTGGAGAATATTTGGATATGCAATTCCAAGATCATTTAACTGAACTTGGTTATCACAACTTATTGCCCCGGGTACTACACAACAAAATGGTGTAGCGGAACGCCGAAACATAACTTTGTCGAAAATGGTTAGATGCATGCTTAGTTACTCAACTCTGCCAACTTCATTCTGGGGACATGCAATTGAAACTGCGAACGACATTCTAAATGTCGTACCCTCCAAATAAATCCCCAAAACACCTTTAGAACGCTGGAATGGTCGTGAACCTAGCTTACGTCATTTTAGAATTTGGGGGTGTCCCACCCACGTCTTAAGGAAAAGGGGTGGAAAGCTAGAACTGGGAACCAAAGTTTGCATGTTTGTTGGCTATCCTAAAGGCACTCGAGGTGGAATTTTCTATAGTCATTCAGAAAAGAAAGTGTTTACTTCTAAAAATACTACTTTTCTGGAAAATGACTATGTCCAAAACTTCAAACCGCGTAGCAAAGTTGTTTTAGAGGAGATGGTTGAATAATTGACTCCAGCCAATGTTCCATCGTCATCAATGTGAGTTGATGATGAAATTCCCACTCTTCATGTCTAACCGACGCAAGTCGATTTAAATGAAGAAAGTACCATTGTTCCTGAGCAAACAGTCACGGAGCCTCGTCGTAGTGGGAGGGTTTCTAGGAACCCAGTTCACTCTGGTTTGGATGGTGAAACCAATATGATTGTTGGCGACACTAGTGACAATGATCTTTTGTCTTTCAAATAGGCAATGGCTAGCCCTGAAAAGGAACTATGGCTCGAATCCATGAAACAGGAAATTGAGTCCATGTACTCAAATTCCGTCTGGGATCTTGTTGAAGCACCTAGTGACTTTATGGCCATTGGGTGCAAGTGAATCTACAAGAAGAAGTGAGGTGTTGATGGAAATATCGAGACTTATCAAGCTCGATTAGTGGCAAAGGGTTATACCCAAAGAGAAGGCATGGACTATGGGGAAACTTTTAGTCCAGTAACCATGCTCAAGTCCATTCGCATCCTCCTATCCATAGCAGGTGCTCTCAACTATGAGATCTGGAAAATGGACGTTAAGACAACTTTTCTTAATGGAAAGCTTGACGAAATCATTTATTTGGATCAGCTAGAAGGATTTAGAGTAGCTGGACAAGAAGGAAAAGTTTGCAAGTTGAATAGGTCCATGTATGGACTTAAGTAAGCTTCTTGTTCCTGGAACCTTAGGTTTTATGAAATAATCAAAACCTATGGCTTTGAAAAAAATATTGATGAGCCTTGTGCTTACCAATAGAAGGCAAATCAAATAGTGGTATTCTTGGTTCTTTATGTAGATGATATCTTACTCATTGGAAACAATATTAATAAATTATTAGGTGTGAAGAATTGGCTGAACACTCAATTCCAGATGAAGGATTTGGGTGAAGCAAGTTATGTTCTAGGTATCCAGATCATTAGGGATAGAAAGAACATACTCTTAGCTCTATGCCAAGCAGCTTACATTGATAGAGTGATTGAACGTTTCTCAATGACAAATTCCAAGAAAGGACGTCTACCGTCCCGCCATGGAATTCATCTTTCAAATAAGAAGTCTCCCCAGACTCCTGAAGAGGAAGATGCAATGAGAAAAGTTCCTTACACATCTGCAGTTGGAAGTCTGATGTATGCTATGTTGTGTACTAAATTGAAACTGTAACGCCCTGGATAGCCAAGACCGCTACACTGTGTACTTATAAAGGTGCAGGACTCGCTAGTCAAGTCATTAATTTGAAAACGTGTCACTAGACATGTAAGATCTATGGTTAAAAAGGTTTCGGTCTCAAAAGACTCATTTCATATATTTAAACTGTAATAAACTAGGGATCCCATAAACACAAAGTTAAAATAAGTTTACAGACTTCCAAAAGTACATAAGTATCCACTAGCCATACTAAGGCAAAACAGACAGTCTTTAGGTTCCATGTCCTTGCCTAGACCTCAATCGTGGCGGCCGAGCACCTGGCTATGTACATTCCGCACGCCGAGCTCTCCAGTCAGGGCTGATCTAACTTGCCCTTGCCTTTACCTGCACCACGTAGCACCCGTGAGCCAAGGCCCAGCAAGAAAACATCACAGATAACTCAAACAATAATAACAGACAAATAGCTCAGTATGCATGTATACTCACTAGATAGTCCACAACATATAATCAGCATATACAATCCAATACAAGATACATTCTACCACATATACTGCTCATGTCACATAATAATCAGGGCCGACGACTTAGGCCGCGCCCTCTGTTTAACCCACTGACTCTGGCCCGCTTAAACCAAGCTCAGTGCATAATAAGTTGTCCTCGGCTACCAGTGGCCGAGCCGCGCCCTGTGCGCTAGTGAGACCCTTGGCACCCTTAGGTCATTGGTTCACTAAATGGCTTGCATGGCATAATACCATCCTTTCAAGCTTTTACAATAGGGAGCCCTTAGTCCCGTCTCATATAATCAACCAGGTGCAGTTTTCTTACCTTTAGCTTTCAGATGAGTTAGTTACGGGCGATACTCCTTGAGCGCGATCCGATCCTCGAGCCCTAGCTTAACACCTAGTCACAACCATGAAGAAAGACACCATTAACAACCTTAAATGAGCTTCCAAGCCAAGTTCTAGTACTCGGAACATTGAACTTCACCAAATATGGTAAAAGACTCAACCCCGAGCACCCTAGGTTAAATTCCCAAGCCTAAAATCTTAAAATCCCAAAATCCCTTAAGCGCCGCGGCATGGCCCCCAAACAGAGCCATCCAAGGCACAAAAACAGGTAAGGGACGCGACATTGCTTGGACCATGCCGCGGCCCACCCTCCTTCCTCAGCATGCAACAACCTTGAAGGGCCGCGGCTCACCAAGAACCATGCCGCGGCCCGACCCTTCAAACCCAGAAAAAACCGCCATTTTCAATCTCTAAACCTCACCTTAAGATATCCCAAAGCCCCCAACTCAAAACCAATTAACTCCCAACTTCTTTAACATGATCTAAGCAACATAATTCCCAAGAAAACACAGTCTATCACACTCTAATCCTCTCCTTTCCATTTCTGAAACCCAAGTGCTACAAACACCCAAACCAGCCACTCAAACACAATCTAGAACCTCTAAACTTGGAGTTAGAACTCACCTTTGCTGTAGAATCACTTCACTAAGCTATGGCCAAGCTAGGTCCCCAAGTTCCCTTCTTAATTCTGCCTTAGAACATCACAACTAAACTTGCTTCAGCACTTAACTAAAACCCAGCTAAAACTCATAATTCAACCACAGAAAACAGAGTTAGATGCTTACCTTAAATCTTGCTCCAGTTCCTTGATTAAACCCCTGAGCTAGACTCCCAAATCCACTCTACAAATCTCAGAATTCCAACTTGCTTCTCCCTTAAGTTTTCTGTGTTTTTCTCTCCTTGGTTTCCTTTGAGCGTGTAAGTGAGCTGAGAGAAAATGCTTAGTCGGTTTGTGTTTTTCTTCTAAAGGCTTCCTTAAGTCTAACTTATCCATTAAGTTAATCCCGAGGCTCGGGGTACCGGAACCGTCCCCGAGGCCAAAATGGTAAAATCCTCCAATATTCCCGCCTAGACACCCTAACCTCAAATATATCTCCAATTATTTATTTTCATCACCCGATAGTCTAAATCACTACCTGATACCTAAAATACCCCTGACTTGCCCAAAGTCAATTATAATACCCCGTTGTGACTTTTCCCGCTATCTAGCCCTAGGATCGCCTCGAGTCGCCGGCTGCAGCTTTATCCACATCATAATGTGGTTCTCGCATATATCACATATCATATTACCACATAATATAATCAATTATCATATAAGCATCATTAAACATATAATTACTCATTAAATCACAATTATTCCAGTAATGCCCTCCTGGCACACTAATCAAGGCCCTTAAGCCTTATTAGTGAATTTGGGTCGTTACAGAAACATTGGATAGTAGTTAAGCATATTCTAAAGTATTTAAGGCGGACTAGGGATTATAAGTTAGTCTACAAGGGTGGTGTTCTAAACCCTGTAGGCTACACCGATTCATATTTTCAGACTGATGTCGATGACAGGAAGTCTACTTCTGGAATGGTGTTTACTCTTGGGGGTGGAGTTGTGATATGGAGAAGCGTAAAGCAGTCTGCGATCTCAGATTCCACCACGGAGGTTGAGTACATAGCTGCATCTGAAGTAGCTAAGGAAATAGACTGGCTAAAGAAGTTCTATTCAGATCTTGGTGTTATTCCAGATATCGATAAACCGCTTGTGTTTTTTTTGTGACAACACAGGAGCGATAGCCTACTCGAAAGAACCTCGTAGTCACAAGTAGAGTAAGCATATAGAAAAGAAGTATCATCTAATTCAAGAATATGTGCCCAGGGGAGATGAGAAGGTTATGAAGATTGCATCTGAAGACAATCTTACAGATTCGTTTACAAAGACACTACCAAAAGCTACATTTGATAAGCATATCAAGGAAATGAGATTAGTAGAATTAAGTCATTAGTTTCAATTAGTGCAATTGGGATTTTATTGGGGTTTTATGCCGTAATTAAAACTCAATTTCTTTGTAATCTCATTTTATTATCAATAAAAGAATAGAAATCAATTTTTTACTTGGTCAATCACTTTGTTCACGTGTTTTATTTTCATGATTATTTGTTTAATATAAACTTCTATTGAATCCAGAGCATATAGCTAATCATATTTATAGTGACATAATCGCAGTGGAATATAAATATGATTATATGTTCAAAATAAGTTAGTCCTAAGATTAGTCAGTGCACAGGATTTACACTGACTTGCCAATCTATGGTATGATCTACTTACATAATGTAGTGTTATGTTCTTTCTAGTACATTAGCAACGTAGATAAGATCGGATGTATTTGTTACATCGGACTGGACCAATATTGACAATAGATATGATAAGTAAACATACCGTTATTATATATTGTAGTCATATCATATAGTTGACCATAGGTCAATTCAATCTCAATTTTGAGTGATTAGTATTTTAACTAGTTGTATTATTAGAGTTCTTTGACTTGTTCGTTACCAGCTTACCCTACGAACTAGCCTATACTTACATCTTGGGAGCTCGGTAGTATAATTGAGTGGGAGTGTTAATCATAGATATGAACATCTATAGCTTCTGATGAAGAAGTAAAATGATAGTTTCCTTTTAGTTTGGTTCAAGGTGCTAAACGATAGAGATCTTATTTCAGTAATTAATATTAGTTTACTGAAATATCATTTACAAGGAACTAAGTGTTTTAAGGATAAAATACAATGAAGGGTAAAATGGTGTTTCGGTCTCATCTCATTGTAGACCGTCTATAGAGGATTGAGTGACAATTATGGTTGTAACAATGGATAATTAATAACACATCTATATTTGTTATAGAGTGTTCTATGAATTCAAGAGTGCAATTCTGAGTCTTTAGTGGAGTTACGAGGAATTAATGAGTTAGTAAATTTATTTGTTAAATTTATGATAACTTATTGGAGCTTGATTTCATAGGTCCATGGTCCCCACTGTACCTTGGATAAAATCATCTAGATATTCTCAATTAATTGATTTAATTATCATAGTTGACTAGGTCAATTTTGGATAGTTTCACAGGGTTATGCAATTTAGAGAAGAAAAGAGATTTTAGGACAGATTTATTAATTAAGAAAAATCTGTGTCTGAATTAATAATTAAGTTTAAATCAAGGTTCAAATTATAAATAATTAATTTGATAAAGGGTTTAAATAATTATTTTATTAATTAATCAATAGAAAATAATACAAGCTTTGATTTTAAGTCCAAAGGGCTTATAATTAAATGAGAAATTACATGGGCCTTTAGGCCCATGAGAATTTCAACTTAATGGCTGATATTATCTATTATTTTATTGACTTTTTAATTAAAATAAATGACCTAATTGAGCCTATAAAAGGAATGCTAAGTGAGAGTCGAAATCAGATTATTGAAAGACTATCTGACAGAAGATCTATTGTTGATGCTCTAGGTTTTAGATTCTCTCTACAACATAAGTCATTTTCTAATCCTCAATATTCTCTTCTCTTCTTCTTCTCTTTGTATCTAGCTCATGTGTTGAGAATTGACCACTCTAGTCTAGGTGATTCTAATGATACTTTGGAAGGCTGTGAAGAAATTTGAAGATCGGTTCAGTTTCTTCGTAATACCTTGCGACAGAAAGGATTCAAGGGTTAGAGAAACTGAAGGAAGGACTAATACATTCCACTGCGTATAATGTAAGTGTTCTTATCATTATTTCTGTTTGAATTCAATTATAGAAACATGTTTTGCGTTGTCTTATATTAATGTGTTTAATATATGATTTACATGAACATAATTAAGATCTTGTATAAGTTTTCCCAACATAACAATCTCATGCAATTGCAAATATGATCCAAGGACAAAATTGAAGAAGTCACAAGCATTGTTGGTTTTTAATACCTGAATGTTTGTTTGAAATTGGGTTTGAATCATTTTGCTGAAGTTTTGGAAAATTTGATTTGTTTCATACTTTTCTTTCATGAGGAATGTCCAACTTAAGCGGCTATGGTCATCAACTAGTAACAAGAAGCAATGTGTCCCACTGATATTCTGAATTTTGGATGGTCCCCAAATATCCCCGTGAATGAGTGAGAAGGGATGAGAGGGTTTATGAGGTCATGGGGCAAAAGAGTGACGAGAGTGCTTAGAAAATTGACAAATATCACACCAGAGAGACTGAGGGTTTATATTGACAAATAAGGATGGGAATAAGTGTTTGAGGTACACAAAATTTGGATGACCTAGACGGTAATGCCATAATGTGATTGTACTGATTTTATTGGACTGGTTGACTGATGTAAGATATTGACACTGAGAAAGACAACAATGATTTCCATGGTTAGACTCAGGGGTTTTGATTTTTAGCATATACAAGCCCTTACTGAACTCAGCCTGGCCAATCATCATCCCCGATTCCACATCCTGAAAAATACAAAAATTAGCAGTAAACATAGTTTCACAATTAAGATATCTATTCAGTTTTCTCATTGAGATTAAATTACAATCAATTTTGGGAATGTAAAGAACATAATTTAAAACAAGACTTGGTGTGATTGTTATGGTCCCAATTCCGTCTATACTCGAACACGAGCCATCTGCTAATGCGGACATTGCTATCATTGGAGCATTTGCTAAAAAAATGAAAATAGTGATCTATCACCTGGCATGTGGTCTGAAGCACTGGAATCAACAATCCAATGGGTATGAGGGGTTTGAATAACATGGAGTGCATGAGTGTTGCTTTGTTGTGCAACTAAAGAGAAATATTGTGAAGATCTTTGTTCTGCCATAGAGAAATACCAATGGAGACGAGGCAATGGAGCACAGATGAGTGGTGCGTCGGAGACGAGGAAGACGTTTGAAAAAAAGGTCATCAGAGGCAGTCACGTTCCTACACGCGTCGACCTATGCCATAGCTGGCAGAGGATGATGGGGCGTGTGGGGCTCATGCGCAGCTTTGTTGGGCACTAGAGTTCGGGGTTCCACCGATCAAAACTACTACAAAAACACCCTTTTAGGACATTTTTTTAGGGCACTCACCTAGATGCGAGTCCTAAAAACAACTCGAGTCCTTAAAGAATTTCTTTTAGGGCTCACGAGTGAGTCCTAAAAACTATGTGTGTCCTAAAAGTTTGAGTTTTTTTTTAAACAACACCTCCTGGACTTTTTAGGATTCACGTTGCAAGTCCTAAAAGAATGTTTTTAGGTCTCGCATTGTGAGTCCTAAAAACTTATGTGTGTCCTAAAAGTTTGAATTTTAAAAAATTTTAAATTCCCTCCAATTATTTTTAACTAAAATTACGAGTCTTAAAAGAATGATTTTAGGACCCGCATTGCGATCCTACAAACTTATGTGTGTCCTAAAAGTTTGAATTTTAAAAAATTTCAAATTCCATCCAATTTTTTTAACTAAAATTGTGAGTCCTAAAAACTTATGTGTGTCTTAAAAGCTTGAATTTTAAAAAAATTCAAATTCCCTCCTATTTTTTTAACTAAAATTTTATTATTTATTACTTCACAAAAAAAATAACACAATAGCCCATTCTCTCTCTCTCTCCCTCCTTGCCCTCTTCCCCCATTTCTCTCTCTATCTCTCTCTCTCTCTCTCACGAACTCCACAACCAAGCCACGGACGGCGGCGCTCCGGACACCCCCTCCTACATGCGACGGCGCAATGGTTGCAAAAGGTCGGTGACCTTCGACCCTCGCGAGCCAAGCCCCTCATGCGCCACCCTCCGTCGCCTAAAGTTGTTCGAAGTTGCGGTGGCGCTATTTTTCCCAAACTCTTCCAAGTGTTTTTCGACCGCTTCGAGCCACCCCGACCCAAATGAACACCACCAGTGCATTCCTTGTGCTTTGGGCATCAAAACCCACTAAAGGATTGATCATCTTCCCGAACCACCCCGTGGTGCCGTTAACGTCGAAGCTCCGGTGGGAGCTTTGGCTATTAATTAATTTTTTAAAAATTAAAAATAAGACTTTTTAGGACTCGGATTGCGAGTCTTATAAACATTCTTTTAGGACTCGCACATTCTTTTAGGACTCACAATGCGAGTCCTAAAAACATTAAAAACTTACTTAAAGGCACTTAACAGGATTTTCCTAAAAACATTGTGATCCCTAAAATATCTCAATTTTTAAGGCTCTCAAATAGAGGACTCGCGCCCCGCAAGTCCTACAAAGCCTTTTTTGTCGTAGTGGCTGGGCAATCTCCCTGGGTCGGAGGTGAGAATAGAATAATACTTGAAAATTATTTTCTAGGATTGAACCTCAAGAATACCAAACCCTAAATTTTTAAGAGAGGGTTGAAGAAAAATTGAAAAATAAATCCCAATTTCGAGCGTCTATTATTCTGATACCATGAAGCAAATGGTAGGAGAAAAACTATTTTTATTTCTGTATTCTCTGTCTTTTACAACATAAACTAGGCTATATTTACAACATACATATAACTCCATTTATATTAAAAATTAAATACAATAAATAGAATTTCCTATAGACTAGGAAACTGAAACAACAATTGGAAACATAAATTCCATGTTGTCAACCATTAACTAGCTTGATTTCCTACATGGTGTAGTACTTTGTGGGGGCAAAGAGATATTGGTTGAGGGAGCTCGTTGGGGGATATTGGGTGGGAGTTCAGTCTGGATTTCAGAGGATAGGTGGCTGCCTAGGCCTTTTACTTTCATGTTTCGAGTCCCCTTAGTTTAGCTCACAATTCAAAGGTTTGTGAGCTGAAACTTGAGGATGGAAGGTGGATAAAGAGTTTATCAATGAAATGTTTCATCTAGATGATATACTGTGATATTATTGGCTGCTATCTTAGGACACATGTATACTATATCTAAATTCTGTTATGTTCAGTACTGATCTAAGCCTAGAGTATTTGTCTATATATATTAAACTCTTGGCATTTTACACTGTAACTTGTAATATGAGATTACTGATCAATAAAGATTTTTGAGAGCTGGTTTCCCGTGGACATAGGTTGTTTAATACAACTAAACCACGTATACTTGTTTGTAAGTGTGTGTGAGTAGTTCTGAGATTACTTTGTTCTTAGTTTAGCTGAGATTCTTTCTTGGTGTTTGTTGTTGATCTGAACTCGTATTCATCAATTGGTATCAAAAGCCAGGTTGTTCGAAGGAGATCTTGATTCTATCAAATTCAAGATTTTGGTGAACAATCAGGGGAAATGTGGAGTGCAAATTTCAATCTTGAAAAGTTTACAGGCAAGAATGATTTTGGCTTATGGCGTGTGAAGATGAGAGCCTTGCTGGTGCAACAAGGATTGCATGATGCTCTGTTGGAGGAGAAGAAACTACCAACTTCATTGTCTGAAAAGGAGAAGACTGATATTCTTGAAAAGGCACATAGTGCTATAATTCTTAGTCTTGGAGACAAAGTTCTGAGGGAAGTTTCAAAGGAAACAACAGCAGCTAGTTTGTGGCTCAAGCTGGAGAATCTTTACATGGTGAAATCCTTAGCCAATCGACTATTCTTGAAGCAGAAGTTGTATTCTTTTAGAATGACACCAGGTAAAAATATTGAAGATCATTTGGATGATTTCAATAAGATAATTCTTGATCTTGAGAATATAGGAATCAAGATAGAAGATGAGGCCAAGCTATCATAGTTCTGAATTCTCTACCAACCGGAAGCTATGAACATTTCGTGGATACCATGATGTATGTTAAGGACTCATTGACATTAGAGGAGGTTCAAACTGCATTAACGTCTAAGGAGATTAAGAAAAAATCAAAACAGAAAGAAGAGAACTCTGGTGATGGTTTGATGGTTCGGGGTAAGACTATCAAGAATGAGAACAAGGATCAGCAAGATTCCAGTAAGGGGAAATCGAATTCAAAGTTCAAAAGAAGGTGCTTTGTATGTAATAAGACTTCTCATTTGAAGAAAGATTGTCCAATCTTCAAGAGTTATAATCAAAAGAAACATGGTGATGCAGATGTGGTATCCGAAGGTGCTGATAGTGAAGGCTATGAAAGTTCAGGGGTCTTAGTGGTAACAAATGGAAATGCTGAGCTAGGTTGGGTTATAGACTCTGGTTGTTCTTTTCATATCTGCCCTGACAAACAACAATTCTCAGACTACAAAAGAATTAATGGTGGCACTGTTAAACTTGGTTGTGGATGCTCAAAACTTCGCGCTTGTGAAAGACCCAAAATACATGCTTAGGCCCATGACCGTCTAAATGCATGATTGAGTCATGATGACCCTCGGGACATCGTTGACTCGTGATCGCCTCCTCTCGGTGCACCCCACCTTGTCTCGCCTAAACGAGAGCCCGAAGGGTCATGTCCAGGCATGCGTCACATCCATTGGCACCGCGCACTAGCGTGCATGGCCTCATACGCCCACGAATAGCCTCACACCCCTGCCCCTCGGAAAACAACCTTACATGGCCTCAGCGTCTTGCGCCCCTGGCCCTCAACAGATGGCCTCGCGAAACGCGCCCCTGGCCCTCCGCAGATGGTCTCGCGAGCCCCCAGCACCTCGCACCCCTGGCCCTCGGCAGATGGCCTCGCGAGCCCCCAACGCCTCACACCGCTGGCCCTATGTAGACGGCCTCACGAGCCCTCGGCAGATGGCCTCGTGAGCCCCCAGCGCCTCACGCCCCAGGCCCTCGGCAGATGGCCTCGCGAGCCCAAGAGCCTCGAACCCCTGGCCCTCGGCAGAAGGCCACGCGAGCCCCCAGCACCTCGCGCCCCTAGCCCTCTCCAGATGGCCTCGCAAGCCCGCAGTGCCTCATGCCCCTGGCCCTTGGCAGATGGCCTCGCGGGTCCCCAGCGCCTCGGGCCCTTGGCCCTCAGTAGATGGCCTCGCGAGACGCGCCACTGGCCCTCAGCAGGTGGCCTCGCGAGATGCACCCTTGGTCCTCGGCAGATGGCCTCGCGGGTCCCCAGTGCCTCGCGCCCCTGGCCCTCGGCAGGTGGCCTCGCGAGCCCCCAATGCCTCGCGCCCCTAGCCCTCGGCAAGTGACCTCACGAGCCCCCAGCGCCTCACGCCCCTGGCCCGCGCAACAATGCGCCAATGGCCTCGCGCCCCGTGCACCAGCGTGCCAATGTTGCGCGCGTGACCCATGGTCTCACGAAGCACTTCTAGCTGCACCACGGCCTTGCGAGACATCATGCCTTCATGCTAGGAACCTCGGGCCGCAAGTCGCCAACCGCACCAAACAACTTCGTGACTCCGCCTTGCGCGCGGTCCTTCCACCCGTGCCTTGTGGGAGTATATCTCCCATGATAACCCATACAAACTCCAACACCTAAAGGGTAAGAAAGCAGGATACATAATAAGCACAAGTAACCCACGAGTGACATAAAAGAGATCATACGGATATCAAGGACGTATGGGTTGTACAACCTAGAGGAGCACAGGGGCGTGATTCTGGGGCCCATACTAGACAGGTATTGGTGGTACAAGTTAGTAGCAATGGCAAAAGCACTACCTGTATGTCGTCGACCACGTGTCAAGGTCGACACCACCACCACCTGCACCACTACATCTGGTGCCACTTCTCCTGACACTCGTACTGGGCGAGTAGTGGAGGCACAATCAAGTACTAAAGTGGAGGTGCTCCCACCAACCCTGATCATGTACTGGAGCCAACACCATTACACCTGATACCACTCTCCTGACACCGTACTTGCGTACTATCTGGTACCCTGGACCACATTGTATCAGGGCCCATTAGAGCCCACTATAAAAGGAATTCCACTTCCACTTGGAAGGGGGTTGGAAAAAACACTGTATCACCACACCATAAGAAATACAAATTCAGTTCACCATTTCCTTTCTGCTAGTGTTCTTTGAGTTTCCAATTAGATCTTTGAACTTTTTCTTTTGATAATCTCTACATTTCTATTTTTCTAACTTAACTTGGTTGACGAGTTCTCACCGTCAACAGTTTGGCGCCGTCTGTAGGAAGGACAGATTGCAAGTCACTATTCTTCCATCTATTCCGATAAGAAAAAATGTCTCGACATTCGAAACAGTTGAGAGAGTCGCGCGAGGTGGAAGTCCACCTTGACAGAGATCAGGTAAAAGCCTCCATGAGGGATCCTCCTCCACCTGCAAACATGGAGGCCCCAAGGGAGCCTGAGGTGCCGAGAGATGAAAGGGAGGCCTCATCCCCGTCAGTCCCACCTGAGGAGGATCGCCCAAGGTCGGCGACTGCCCGGCAAGGAGCGCCGATGAGTTCCTAGCTCCAAAGCCGCCCCAGGTGCCAAACAATGGTCGGCAGGATCCAAGCCCATCGAAGCGCCGGGCTGATAAGCACCCTCAGGTCCACTCCGTCAGCTCAAGCTCGAAGTCTCAATTCTACAAAGACGTGATACAAGAACTTCACCGCAAGAATCAGAGGCTAGAAACCACCCTGGAAAACATGCAAGAGGTGCTAAATGGGCTGTTGCAAGGGAGATCAAACGCGACACTCCCTAAGTGGAAAGAGAGAGACCAGAGGGGGGTAGAAACCACTGTCCCAGTAGATGACGGAAAGACGCGACTCTCCACTAGTAACACCCCCTGAACGAAGCAACCCGAACATCCCAGACCACCGAAACAGCCCCAGAAGCCAGAGCTAAAGACCAATGCTGCCCCTTGTAACGATGATGAGGTCACCTCAAAGAGAGCACCCTCAGATTTACGAGAAGAGCTCAACAAAAAGAGGGCGGGTAAAAGGACCACACCCCCTATGGCGCCCCGAGAAGGCAAAGGAAAGGGGGGTCCTAACCCGTCCGCTTTGAGAGACTCCCTAAGCAAGAGGAGGCAGGACCTGGACACAGAAATGAGGAGCCTGCGAAGCAAAATCATCACCGCCTCCGGAGGTCAAGCCTTTGAGGAAGAGTTCGATCATGAGTCACCCTTCATCAAGGAGATCCAAGCCATCCGGCTCCCAGACAACTTTAAGGATCCCCATATGACCCCCTACGAAGGAAGCACAGATCCAAAATACCATCTGTACGCATTTAATGATCTGATGAAACTGAGGGGAATTAGTAGCGGGGCCAGATGTCACTGCTTCACTGTCACATTGAAAGGACCTGCATACAAATGGTTCAAAAGACTTAGACTGGGGCCCATCAGATCCTGGCAACAGCTTTCTGATGAATTCCTCCAGCAGCACCACGCCGTGCTGGACTACACGATGCCAGGCACCAGCCTCATCAATGTGAAGCAAGGAGAAAATGAGAGTCTAAAGAGCTACATTCATAGGTTCAATATGGAGGCAGCTAAAGTAGGGAGCCTGACCCGCCGAGAGCTGAAAATGGCCATCACAGCTGGAGTGCACCCAAGAAGAAAATTATGGGATAACATGCTCAAGAGGGAGGTCACGGACTTGGATGATTTCTACGAGCAGGCACAAAAGTATATTCGCGTGGAAGATGGTCACGAGAGCCTCAAGGCCAGAAAAGACCAAAATTCACCGAAGCCCTCAATTTGGGAGAACCAAGGCAATGCCAAGAAAAAGAGGGTCTATGAGGGGGCAAGGGAAGATCGACCCCGGAAGCATTAGCGCTCCGACGAGCGTAGACAAGGCCCCTACACCTATTATACTGACCTCATCCATGCGAGAGAGCATATTTTCGTTACGAACGAAAATCAGGTCCCTTTCAAAAGGCCCCAGCCAATGAAAAAAGACCGGTCTAAAAGAGACCCGAGCAAGTATTGCCAGTATCACAAAGATATAGGCCACACAACTGCAGAATGCAACCATTTGAAGGTGGAAATTGAGGAGCTCATCCGCAGGGGGCATTTGGGCAGATATGTGCGCAAGGAGAACCATAGACCAGAAGAAGGAGCATCCTCGCCGCGGGCGTGAGAAGTAGCCCCAGAAGTGCAAGGAGAGGTCAGGACCATCTTTGGAGGACTAGGATTCGGGGGCGAATCAAGGAAGGGACGAGATAGATATGCCAGGGAGGCCAGGCGAAGTCCACCACCGTGCGTCCTACGTCTGGAGCAGCGCCCCCCGAAGAGTTTCAAGGGTGAAAATGACTCAATAACTTTCACCAAAGAAGACGCTCGAGGTGTACACTTCCCCCACAATGACCCCCCTAGTGTTGACTATCCAGCTTGCTAACATGAGGGTGCATCGGGTCTTGGTGGATAACAGGAGCTCTGTGGACATCTGGTATCGCCCAGCGCTGGAGAAGATGGGACTAAGCCTCCGTCACCTAAAGCCCTGCACTACGTCTTTGTATGGATTTATGGGAGATTCGATACAACCCCTGGGGGCAATCGAGTTAGCCCTTACTATGGGAGAACAGCCCAGACAAACCACCATAATGGCAAACTTCGTTGTGGTAGATTGCGCCTCAGCCTTTAACGCGGTATTAGGGAGACCTTCCCTAAGAGAATTGAAGGCGATAACTTCTGTATACCATTTAGCTATGAAATTCCCGACTCCTAGGGGAATATCATGCATGAAAGGAGAGTAGAAGGAAGCGAGGGAATGCTATAACACATCCCTCCACACAGCCACAAATCTGATATCACCAATGGCGATGGTTGTGCATGAAGGTGCGAACCCAAGCGAGTTGGACCCACGAGTCACAGAAGAGCCCAGAGCTGAACCGGTAAAGGAATTGGAGGAAATAACAGTCATGAATGAGCCGTTGAGGAAGTTGAAAGTAGGGAAAAACCTTGCTGATGACATGAAGGAGAAACTAGTAGAGTTCTTGAAAGCCAACCTCGATGTTTTCGCCTGGAGTCATGAGGATATGGTAGGGATAGACCCAGCGGTCATGTGCCACCATCTGAACATCGACCCGAAAGCAAGGCCGGTGAGGCAGAAAAGGAGAGCACTAGACCCAGAGAGATATGCGGCCCTAAAAGAGGAGGTTGACAAGCTGAAGGCAAACGGGTTCATTCGAGAGCATTTTACCCACTATGGGTGTCGAACCCAGTGCTGGTCCCAAAGCCCAACGGAAAATGGAAGACTTGTGTGGATTTTACCAGCCTCAATAAGGCCTGCCCTAAGGACAGCTTCCTGCTTCCTAGGATAGACCAGTTGGTAGATGCCACAGCGGGACACGAGCTACTTAGCTTCATGGATGCATATTCAGGGTATAACCAAATACCCATGAACCCTGCTGACGAGGAGCACACTTCGTTCATAACGGACAAGGGGTTGTACTGCTATAAAGTGATGCCCTTTGGTTTAAAAAACACAGGTGCCACTTACCAGAGGTTGGTGAACAAAATGTTCGCAAATCAAATAGGAAAGAACATAGAAGTGTACGTGGAGGATATGCTGGTGAAGACAAAAAAAAGCGGAAGAGCTCACTAACGACCTCATGGAGATGTTCAACACCCTTCGCAAGTATAGAATGAAGCTGAATCCGCTCAAATGCACCTTTGGAGTTTCTTCAGGAAAATTCCTGGGTTTCATGGTGAATTCCCGAGGTATCGAGGCTAATCCTAAAAAAATCAAGGCCTTGCTAGAAATGAACCCACCACGGAGCAAAAAAGAGGTGCAGTGCTTGACGGGGAGAGTGGCAGCCCTCAATAGATTCATCTCCAGGTCGACCGACAAATGCCTCCCTTTTTTCAGCATCCTAAAATGGAACAAAAAGTTCGCTTGGGATGATGAATGCCAGGATGCCTTCACCAAGCTAAAGGAGCACCTTGGAAGGCCACCCCTTTTGGCCAAGCCAGAAAAAGGGGAGAAGTTGTACCTGTATCTAGCTGTATCTGAGCATGCCATAAGCACCGCCTTGGTTAAGGGGGAAAAGAAGCACTAGCACCTTGTCTACTATGTGAGTAAGCGGTTGGTAGATGCGAAAACCCGGTACCTAGAAGTAGAGAAGTTATCATATGCCCTGATAATCGCTTCTCAAAAATTGAGGCCCTATTTTCATGCTCATGAGATTGAGGTGCTCACCAACAACCCCCTGCGTAAAGTCTTGCACAAGCCAGAAACTTCAGGAAGATTGTTAAAGTGGTCAATTAAATTGAGTCAGTTCGATATCACTTACACCCCAAGGATCTCAATCAACGGGCAGGTACTTGCAGACTTTATAGTCGATTTCACATACCGACCCCAAGAGGAGGGGAAATAGAGGAGAATGGACCAGCGCACAAAGAGGAAGGGCACCCCGAAGAATGGAGCCTCCATGTAGATGGGGCGTCCAACGAAGGGGGAGTCGGCGCTGGCATAGTGATGACGGGACCTGAAGGGCACAAGATGTATTGTGCCTTGAGATTTGGATTCGAGGCTTCCAATAATGAGGCGGAGTATGAGGCGCTGTTGGCCGACCTACGGCTAGCAAAGGAGTTAAAGGTATCCCACTTGCATGTCTTTAGTGACTCACAGCTGGTAGTGTTTCAGGTGAAAGGCGAATACCAAGCTAGAGGTCCAAAAATGGTGGCATACCTTAACAAGGTGAAAGAGTATTTGGATCAGTTCAAGAGATACACGATAGAACAGATCCCCCGGGAGCAGAACGCGAATGCTGATGCACTCGCGAAACTCGCCTCCACACGAGACGAAGACACGCTTGATTCTATACCGGTCGAATATCTCCCCAAGCCAACCATAGCCGAAGAGGGAATCAACATGGTCAAGAGCTCCGAGGGGCCATGGTTTGCACCCATTAGGAGGTACTTGTATGACGGGACCTTGCCCATGGATAAGAAAGAGGCCCGCAGGCTGGCTTACAGAGCCGCCCAATACACCCTAGTAGACGGAATCTTGTATAAGAGAGGCTTCTCTACCCCACTCCTGCGATGCGTTGATAAGGGAGAAACGTCAAAAATCTTACAAGAGATACACGAAGGGGAATGTGGAAACAATGCTGGGGGGCAGTCCACGGAAAAAAGGGTCGTCCGCCAGGGGCATTATTGGCCTACCATGGAGAAGGACGCGAGCGACTTCGCGAGAAAGTGTGACAAGTGCCAGAGACATACAACTTACCCACGACAGTCACCAAATGAGATGGTGAGCATGACCAGCCCGTGGCCCTTTGCTGTGTGGGGGATTGACTTGATAGGGGCGCTGCCAACCGGAAGAGGAGGAGCTAAGTATGCGGTGGTAGCGGTCGACTATTTCACTAAGTGGGTGGAAGCGGAGCCTTTAGTCAACATAACGGCTAAGCAGATCACCACCTTCGTCAACAAATATATTGTTTGCAGATTCAGAGTACCTTACAAGATCATCTCCGACAATGGAACGCAATTTGAAGGAGAAGTGTTCGAGGACTACTGCAAAGAAAAAGGAATCAGGAGGAGTTTCTCCGTAGTAGTACACCCTCAAGACAATGGGCAAGTAGAGGCCATCAACAAGATCCTGAAAAGGAACTTGAAAACTAAGTTGGAAAAGTTGAAAGGGGCCTGGGTTGAAGAACCCCCAAATGTGCTCTGGGCCTACAGGACCACCCCCTATTCCACCACTGGGGAAACACCTTTCGCCTTGGCCTACGGCTGCGAGGCTGTCCTTCCGGTAGAAATGAAGGTTAACTTCTTCCGCACATAAACATACGATGACCAGGCTAACACCACAGCGTTGGTCGAGAACTTGGACCTGTTGGAAGCCAAGAGAGAAAGGGCACAATTAAGGCTAGCCACATATCAGCAACAGGCAGCGAGGTATTACAATTCAAGGGTGCGAGAGAGAAAGTTCTGGGTAGGAGACTTAAAATTGAGGAAGGTACTCCCCAACACGCGAGACCTAGGGGCGGGGGTACTGGGGGCGAACTGGGAAGGACCCTACCAGGTCGCTCAGTGCATACCACCAAACACCTATAAGTTGGCGCGCATGGACGGCACCATCGTGCCTCGAGCATGGAATGTAGAACACCTCAAGAAGTACTACCAGTGAGACTTCCATATCCAATGCAAGCAGTATCTGTGCTTAGTTTGTTACGTGTTACGTTAGCTCAGTAGACAAGAATCAAAGAGGTTGCCTAGATAACCTCCCAAGTAGATGTAAACTTTATATATATATACATATCGTTGTAACCTGCCTGCTATGAATAAAACTGTTCACATCTTCGCATGTTATTTTTCTTCTCTATGCGAGCATCAACCAAAGTGTCTGCCGAAATAAATTTCACCAGACACTTGGGGGGGAATAGTGACCTATGAAGGCAAAGCATACAGCAAACAGGAGGATCCTAAAAAGGACTCTCTATCAGGAGGATCCTAAAAAGGACCCTCTAATAGGAGGATCCTAAAAAGGACTCCTCATATCAGGAAGATCCTAAAAAGGACCCCCTATCAGGAGGATCCTAAAAAGGACCCTCTATCAGGGGGAATCCAAAAGGACCCCTTGTATCAGGGCCTTAAACGAATTCTTTAAAAAAAAAGGGGGCTCCTAAAAAGGAGGATCCTAAAAAGGACCCTCTATCAGGAGGATACTTAAAAGGACTCCTTGTATCAGGAGGATCCTAAAAAGGACCATCTATTAGGAGGATCCTAAAAAGGACCCTCTATCAGGAGAAACCCAAAAAGACCCCTTGTTTCAGGGCATGGTGAACCCTAACAAACAGGGAGGAGACCTTGCAAGGCATCTCCTGAAGTTCACAAGGGTTAGCTACCCTTACGAACATCAAGGAGGCCAAAAGGTCTTATAAAAAAAAACAACAACAACAAGCTCCCAAATACAGGTAGATACTCTCTCAAAGGGAGAAGCCCCAGAAAGAACACCCCCCGATAAGCCTAGAGCGGCCACCAAGTCGGCTAGCCAAAAAGGGTCCTAAAAGAGACCCTTGCAAAAATAGTACTATGAATAATGACGAGAAGGACGCTTCTTGCAAGAAATAATAAGCGCGCACAAAAATATATAAAAGGATAGCTAGAACCCAAGGGGTCAATATATCCTTATAAAAATAATCAAGAGGCACCAAAAAAGGACTCATTGAATCCTTTCACATGGGCTCCAAAGGACCTCTAGCCTGATAAATAAAAGAGGGGAACCTACCAAACCCCATCATACGGGCTCAAAAAGACCTCAAACACAGAGGAATAAGAGATGAATAAACACATATGTCTAAATTAAAAGAGAGTCTTGGTAACATGGCAAGATTTAAAAACAAATTTATTACAAGCACAACAAGGCTCGAATGAGCATACAGCCACAATGGACTAACTGACAGAAATTATGAAATGACGACCTCAAGGCCTCCTGCCACGGGCATTCTACCCAGCCGCCAGGGCAACGGCGTGCTCGCCAAAGGAAGAAAAATCGAAGTTTCGATCCTGCCTCCATACACCATAAAGGGCGCGCTCTATGGACCTATACTCAATAGCTGTCTTGTTCGCCTCTAAGGAAGCAACCCTCTCCTGCGACGCAACTACAGCAGCCTTAACACCCTCAAGTTTGGCCTCTAAGGTAGCAACCCTCTCCTGTGATGCAGCCGCAGTAGCCTTGGCACCCTAGAGTTCGGCCTCTAGGCTGGTGACCCTTTCCTGCAACATCGTGGCCTGGGCAACCGCCCTCTTCTTCCTTTTTTATGAGGCATAAATTTTCGCCAAGGCATTTTCTAGCGTAGACCTGGTCTCGGCAAGCTCCCTCTCGAGCTCCTGGACCCGAGCCGCAAGACGGTCCCTCTCGGTATTCGATGCGGAAAGGTTGTGAGCTAAGTCGGAAAACCGCTGAGCCACGGTATAGGCCTACACAAGAAAGATAACAACAACAATGATAAGTATCAAAAAAAAGGGAATAAAAAAAAAAGATAAGGCCGACACAAGATTCATGAACTCACCCAAGCAGTAGTACGCGTAAGAGTCTCCCCAAGATCCGACATGGAAAAACTCCCAAGACCACTCCAATCAGCTTCGGGGAGGTCTGAGGCAATCTGAACATACCGCCGCCCATAAGAGGCCGCCATGCGACCCACCCAGGGTGCCCCTTCCGAGCCAAGGGTACCTGGCTGGGTAAGGACAGACAACCCGCTCGCCAAAACAGGAGGGGGCGCGGGAAGATCGGAAAAATGAGCCCCGGGTAGATCAGGAGGGGGTGCAGGAAGATCGGGAAAGTAAGCCCCCGATGGACCGGGGTCGAGGGGAGCCTGAGGAAAAGCGTCAAAGTCCGCGAGGTCGGGGCAAACAAAATGCCCCGGCATGGCCTGTTGACCTTGGGATTGGGAAGCTATGTTAGGGTCGAAAGGGACAAAGGGAGGACATCCCCCGGGGGACGAAGATAGCTAGTAAGGTTGCCCGTGTCCAAGGGAGACTCCCTCCGGCGCACCCTCAGCCTCACCTTCACCCAAACGAGGCTCAGCCGAGGCAGCCTTCGTCTTCTTTGACCCAGGAATGGTCCACATCAACCTTGGAACTGAAATCGGGGACAGCTTATGAAAGTTAAGATTTTCCACAGTGAATAGGTATGCAGCCTTTCTCATGGCGGGGTCAGCACTGATAAGGTCGTTCACGGCGTTCACCTCCGACCCAACAACTACAGGTATGGCGAACTGCTCTGCACGATCCACACCATTGTCGACACAAACATAAGTTATAAACCAATAAGTTTCAACAAAAAAAAGAGAAGAAAAGGTGGCTTGAGGTACTTACTGGGAGTAGAACGGAAGTGCTCACTAATAGAAAGAGGGCCTTTCAGAAAGAAAAAGTCCTGCTTCCAGGACCCTGGGTTGGACACTGCGCCATCTATCAAAGGGACTTCATTATTGGCTTTTTGCAGGAAATAAAAGCCCTTGGATTTGGGAGAGGTCATGAGATTGTACAGGAAGTGCACCTCTTGGGCCGTAGGAGCACATTTGGCAAGTTCCATAAACGCGATAAAGAGGCAGCTCAAGGTCAGCCAACTGTTGGGTGCCAGCTGAAGTGGAACGAGGTCAAAATAGTTGAGAACCGCAACGAAGAACGAGTGTAATGGGATGGTACCACCCACCTTCAGGATATGCTCGCTAAGGGCCATGAAGCCAGGATTAGGGCAGTTAGCCCGACACTTGTCCGAAGGGGTGTATAATGCGTACTCCGGGGGAACACAGTAGTGCTCTACAATTTCCATCAATTTATTTTCAGACACGTGGGACACTAGGGTGGATGCCAGTAAGGGGGCATCGTCCCAGTCATTAACGGACACCTGTCGTTGTCCTCTCTTCGGCATATCTGCAAAACCAAAAGAAAAAGGTGAGGAGGAGACAGAACACTTGACCCTCCATTTTCTCTTCCTAGCAAGAGTCTTCCACCGGGGCACCGACTGCGGAAGCGCTAAGCTAGGGAAGATCGAAAATAAGGGATGAAGAGAAGCAAGAGCGGCCCCATGACAATCATCAGGCAAGGATGGGCTAGAAGGCTCAGGCGGAAGGTGTCCCTCCATAAACTCCAACTCCCCCTGCAAATCTAAAAGGATCACCCTAAGGCTCACTACATGGTCACTAAGGTCAGGGGGAAAGGTGCTCCGTCTCCTCTCAACACCGAGTCAATTTCGCTCTCTACCACCCAAATTTTACGCCTAAGTTCAGCCATGTGCTCAAGATGACGAATACGGGCCTGCCTTAAGGTGTCATGGTCATGGTAAGGATTTTCCTCAGGGGACTCTGAGTTTGAAGACAATTCAACAAACTCAACCCCCGGAGGAATGCCGAACGGACCTTCACTTGCCATGAGACCTCATCTCGAAAGCCAAAAGGGTTCACGTATAAATGAGAGGATTGCTACAAAACACAAAGGAATGGGCTCAAAACCTCTAGGCACAAACGCTCTAAATGACCCACTACGGGGTGTGAATAAAGGGGCATGCATCAAGGCTAACTCACGACGAGCTCAGGCCAAAGTACCCCATCCCGAGTGGTGCTAATGTGGACCCAATAAACATAAGGGAGAAATAAATTATACCTCAAGCAAGTAAAATGGGGCGTTGACATGGTCAAAAGGAGGTCGAGGTCCAAAAGCGCCGTCACGGTTAAATAGAGGCAAGTGCTCGAAAGTACGCGTCTACAAAAATAAATAGAAAAGATGTGTTAGCCTTCAAATATATGAAGGGATATAAACATACCAAAAGTTAGCTCAAATATATATAAAAAAAAAAGAAGAAGGAGGAAACTATAGAAAAAGTGAGGTTGTGGGGGATTGAACCCCTTACCTCTTGAAAGGAGCAAGGATCTAAATGCCACTAAGCTAAGGAGATGAAGTGTAAGTAATAGGCTTGGCATGAGGGCCTATTTATAAGAATCAAAGAGAAGAGTCTACTAGAGCACCTAAAGGTACTCTCCTAGACTGGGGGGGTAAGTGTGGATGCTCAAAACTTCGCGCTTGTGAAAGACCCAAAATACATGCTTAGGCCCATGACCGTCTAAATGCATGATTGAGCCGTGATGACCCTCGTGCCATCGTTGACTCACGATCGCCTCCTCTCGGTGCACCCCACCTTGCCTCGCCTAGATGAGAGCCCAAAAGGTCATGTCCAGGCGTGCGTCACATCCATTGGCTCCGCGCACCAGCGTGTGTGGCCTCATACGCCCACCAACAGCCTCGCACCCCTGCCCCTCGGAAAACAACCTTACAGGGCCTCAGTGTCTCACGCCCCTGGCCCTCAGCAAATGGCCTCGTGAGACGCGCCCCTAGCCCTCAGCAGATGGTCTTGTGAGTCCCCAACGCCTCGCGCCCCTAGCCCTCAACAGATGGCCTCGTGAGCCCCCAGCGTCTCGCGCCCCTGGCCCACTGCAGACGGCCTCGCGAGCCCCCAGCGCATCGTGCCCCTGGCCCTCGGCAGATGGCCTCGCGAGACGCGCCACTGGCCCTCAGCAGGTGGCCTCGCGAGATGCGCCCCTGGCCCTCGGCAGATGGCCTCGCGAGCCCCCAGTGCCTCACGCCCCTAGCCCTCAGCAGATGGCCTCGCAGGTCCCCAGCGCCTCGCGCCCCTGGACCTCGGCAGGTGGCCTCGCGAGCCCCCAGCGCCTCACGCCCCTAGCCCGCGCAACAACGCGCCAATGGCTTCGCGCCCCGTGCACCAGCGCGCCAATGTTGCGCGCGCGACCCATGGTCTCACGAAGCGCTTCTAGCTGCACCACAGCCTTGCGAGACATCATGCCTTCACGCTAAGAACCTCGTGCCGCTAGTCGCCAGCCGCACCAAAAGACTTCGCGACTCCACCTCGCGCACGGTCCTTCCACCCATGCCTTGTGGGAGTATATCTCCCATGATAACCCATACAAACTCCAACACCTAAAGGGTAAGAAAGAAGGATACATAATAAGTACTAGTAAACCCACGAGTGACACAAAAGAGATCATACGGATATCAAGGACGTACGGGTTGTACGACCAGGAGGAGCATAAGGGCGTGATTCTGGGGCCCGTACTAGACAGGTATTGGTGGTACAAGTTAGTAGCAATGGCAAAAGCACTACCTGTATGTCGTCGACCATGTGTCAAGGTCGACACCACCACCACCTGCACCACTACATCTGGTGCCACTTCTCCTGACACTCGTACTGGGCGAGTAGTGGAGGCACAATCAAGTACTAAAGTGGAGGTGCTCCCACCAACCCTGATCATGTACTGGAGCCAACACCATTACACCTGATACCACTCTCCTGACACCGTACTTGCGTACTATCTGGTACCCTGGACCACATTGTATCAGGGCCCATTAGAGCCCACTATAAAAGGAATTCTACTTCCACTTGGAAGGGGGTTGGAAAAAACACTGTATCACCACACCATAAGAAATACAAATTCAGTTCACCATTTCCTTTCTGCTAGTGTTCTTTGAGTTTCCAATTAGATCTTTGAACTTTTTCTTTTGATAATCTCTACATTTCTATTTTTCTAACTTAACTTGGTTGACGAGTTCTCACCATCAACATTGGTGATAATTATGGGAATTGGATCAGTCAAGTTACTCTTAGAAGGAGGAGATGTTACTGTATTGAAGCAAGTAAGGCATGCTCCAGATATTAAAAGGAATCTCATATCTGTTGCAATGCTTGACCAGAATGGTTACTCAGTCAAAGTAGAAAATGGCATGTTAAAGGTATCAAGGGATCAATGTTAGTCATGAAAGGCTCTATAGTAAATGGAATTTATGTACTGCAAGGAAATACATTGAAGAACTAGATCAATGTAGTATCGAATGATCCTAAGAACAAAACAATGATCTGGCGCAAAAGGCTTGGGCATGTTAGTCATGGTGGCTTAAAGATTCTCAGCAAGAAAGGAGTATTTGGACAAGATCAAATACAAGACTTAACATTTTGTGAATAGTGTGTGCTTGGGAAATCTACAAGGGTAAATTTTGGTACTGGAATGCATAAGACAAAATACATTTTGGACTATATACATTCAGATTTATGGGGGCCATCAAGAACAATATCCAGAGGTGGTGCCAGGTATTTTTTTAACTTTTATAGATGATCATTCAAGATATGTATGGGTTTATATCTTAAGGAATAAAAATGATGTCTTTGAAAAGTTTAAAGATTACAAAGTCATGCTAGAAAATTAGACTGGTAAGAGGATTAAGAAGTTGAGAACTGACAATGGTCTGGAGTTTTGTGCAGACATTTTTAACAATTTTTGCAGACAAGCTGGGATTGGAAGGCATCTAACAGTTCCTAGAACCCCTCAGCAGAATGGACTAGTCGAGAGGATGAACAGGACAATTTTGGAGAGGGTCAGATGTATGTTGATTCTTTCAGGACTGCCAAAGAACTTTTGGGCAGAAGCTGTTGTTACAACATGTTATTTGATTAATAGGTGTCCATCTTCAGCTATAGAGTTCAAAACTCTAGTAGAAATGTGGACTGGACAGGTAACTAAGTATGATCATTTGAGGATTTTTGGGCGTGTTGCTTATGCTCACATAAAGCAAGATAAATTGGAACCAAGAGCTAGAAAATGCATCTTTCTAGGATACCCCGAAGGTGTGAAAAGTTACAAGAAGTGGAGTATAGAACCAGGAAATCATCAAAGGTACTTTGTTAGTCATGATGTAATCTTTGAAGAGGATAAGATGTACAAAGATGTTGTTCAGACACAAGACAACCATTTGAGCAAAGCATCATATATACAGTCACAAGTTGAGGTGGAGATTGCTATACCAAATGGTCAAAAGGAACAAGCTGAAACAGAAAGAACACTCGAAGAAGAAGCACAAGAGTCATCTGATAGTGACACAGATCAGGAAGTTGACACTCAAGATTATCAATTGGTCAGAGATCGAAAAAGGAGAGCCATCAAGGCACCTGACAGATTTGGATATGCTGATATTGTGCATTATGCTCTTAATATAGCTAGCTTGAGTAATGAAGAACCAAGCACTTATGAAGAGGCAATGCTGTCAAGTGATAAAATTGAGTGGGAGAATGCTATGCAGGAAGAAATAAAGTCTCTTAATAAGAATGAAACATGGATACTAGTTGAAAGGCCTGCTGGAAAGAAAGTGGTTGGCAGTAGATGGATATACAAGTTCAAAGATGAAATCCCTGGGGTTGAAAAAGCTAGATACAAGGCTAGATTAGTAGCAAGAGGGTTTACTCAAAGGGAGGATATTGATTACAATGAGATATTCTCACCTGTAGTAAAACATACATCCATTAGAATGTCACTAAGTTTAGTAGTTGTGGAGGATCTTGAGCTAGAATAACTAGATGTTTTCTACATGGGAATTTAGAAGAACAAATTTTGATGAAACAACCAAAAGGTTATGAGGTGAAGGGAAGGAAGATCATGTATGTCTATTGAAGAGGTCTTTGTATGGATTAAAGCAATCACCATGGCAATGGACAAATGTTTTGATTATTTTGTCAGCAAAATTGGTTTCAAGAGAAGCTCTTATGATAGCTGTGTGTATGTTCGAAATACAAAGACTCTTGTTTATCTACTGTTGTATGTAGATGATATGCTTATTGCAAGCAAGCATATGGAAGAAATAGACAAGGTAAAGAAGTTGTTGAAAAAAGAGTTTGACATGAAGGACTTAGGTGCAACAAAGAAAATTCTTGGAATAGAAATTCAGATTGAAGCTATCTCAGAGTGGTTATATTTCAAAGATTTTGAATAAATTTGGTTTTGCTGATGTCAAACCAGTTGTTGTTTCTATTAGTCAAGAGTTTAAACTCTTATGCACTCAATCTCCTCTCACTGAAGAAGAAGGCAGGTATATGGAGAAAATTCCATACACAAATGTAGTAGGGAGTATCATGTATATTATGGTGTGTACCCGACCTGATTTGTGTTATGGAGTTAGTATGGTTAGCAGGTTTATGGGAAAACCAGGCATGGAACATTGGAGAGCTGTCAAAAATATTATGAGATATCTAAAAGGTACTATAAATATTGGATTGGTTTATGGTTCAAATTTTAACAAATCAGATGTTGTTGTGTATGTAGATTCAGACTATGCAGGTGATGTTGATACTAGAAGGTCCCAAACTTGCTATGTTTTTCAGTTATATGGTTGTACAATAAGCTGGAAATCCAATATACAATCTATTGTGGCCTTATCTACTACCGAAGCAGGGTACATTGCATGTACATAGGCTATTAAAGAAGCTATATGGCTTAAAGGAATCACTAGAGAACTTGGAGTTGAACTGAAGTTTATTACAGTTTTTAGTGACAGTCAAAGTGCTTTACATCTAAGTAAGAACCAAGTATTTCATGAAAGGACCAAACACATTGATGTGAGACTACATTTTATTAAAGATATAATTTCAGAAGGGAAGATTAAACTCAGCAAAGTCTCCACTTAAGACATTCATGCTGACATGCTCACCAAGCCACTGCCAACAGCAAAGTTTAGACATTGTCTAACTTTGCTACAGATCACTGAAGAATAATGCATAGTGATCGTGGATTCTAGCCTCATAGTTTAATGTTTGTGTATTTTCTTGTATAAGCTAGTAGTCAAGGTGGAGAAATTGTGAAATTATTGGCTGCTATATTAGGACACATGTATACTATATCTAATTTCTGTTATGTTTAGTTCTGATCTAAGCCTAGAGTATTTGTCTATATATACTAAACTCTTGGCATTTTACACTGTAACTTGTAATATGAGATTACTGATCAATAAAGACTTTTGAGAGCTGGTTTCCCATGGACGTAGGTTGTTTAATACAACTGAACCACATACACTTGTTTGTAAGTGTGTGTGAGTAGTGCTGAGATTACTTTGTTCTTAGTTTAGCTGAGAGTCTTTCTTGGTGTTTGTTGTTGATCTGAACTGGTATTTATCATATACATTGGATCTTAGGCATTCCTCTATGTCCGTTAGAGACTGAAGATGTATATATTTGGCATATTACAATAGATGGGATATTCTGTAGAAAGTGGGTATCGGGTTGCTCAGGACTTAGTGGGTACAGCTGGACCTTCTAATATGGAGATCATGAAGAAATGGTGGACTTATATTTGGAAGATTAAAATCCCTCCTAAAATGAGAATGTTTCTTTGGAAACTATCTCATAATTGGTTTTCGACATACAGGAATCTGTCTCACAGAGGTATGTTGCTTTCAACTAATTGTCTTAGGTGCCATTTTACTGAGGAAAACTTGATTCATGCTTTATGGTTGCGCCCTTATACCAAAAAGCTTTGGAAATTAGTTGGTTTCTATGACAAGATCAAACAATGCCTTGGTATGGATATATTGCAATGTATGATGAAAATTCAATCTGTTGTTTTTAAGGAAAATTTTCATACTTTTACTGCTATGTTGGGTGGCCTGGGATTGTAGAAATAAAGCATTCCATGGTAGCTTTTTGCCTGATATTAGAGTCTCTCTTGAATGGGGTGATTCGTTTCTTTCTCCAGTTGTGCCAAATTATGATATTTCAGCAAATCACAGAGAGTGATCTAAGGTGAGATGGCAAGCCCCTCCCCAAGTTAGGTGCCTATTAATTGTGATGCGACTCAATCAAAAAGTGGTAGTGGCTTGGGTGTTATAATCAGAGATGACAAAGGGAGGGTGATTGCTACTGCTATCGATTTTGTGCCAGGGTATATGTCTACTAAGTAGGGATGGCAAAAAAACCCGGTGGATCGAGGCGGGTTGGAGCCCCGACCCAACGGGGCGGCCTATGATCCGAAAATAAGCGGGGCGAAACCGGGGCGGGTCGAGATCTGACTCGACCGTTAGCAATTGAAGCGGGTCGGATCACGACTCGACCCCGTTTTTTTTTGTAATTTAAAAAAAAACCTAATTACTACAACTATTTAGGGTGATTCACAATCAATATATATATAAATAAAACAAAATATATTTCAGAGAGATAGAGATGAAAATTGATGTTTTACTTTGAAGTATATAAATTTTATTTTATTTTAGTATGCAAGACTATTTATAAAAAAAATTAGGCAACTCGTTTATGTCTAGTATGAGAGATTTTCTTGCAATTTATTTTTATATTGTAACATTTTAAAAAAATAGTCTTTCTTTTATTAAAGAAAAAGAATAAAAAAAGAAAACCTTATTGGGTCGGGTCTGACCCGCTCCTTCACATCCGGGGCGGGCTTGACCCGACCCGGATCAAAAGTCTTAACGGGTTGGGTCGAGGCAGAATCTTTGCAGGTTGGGGCGGGGCCGACCCGCCCCATTTACATCCCTACTGCTGAGGTGGCGGAGGCTAGAGCATTACTGTTGGGGCTTCAATTAACGCTTCAGGTGGAGGTGGGATTGTTTAATCTGACCACTGATTGTATTAGAGTGATTATTAGCCTGATTAGTTCGGATAGATTGGAAAGATTGGGGTACAGCTGTAGATGAGATCAAGCATCATTCTAACTTTCACAGTTGTGTTTCCATTTTTCATTCTCCTAGGAAAAGCAATGCTGTGGCCGATTGTTTGGCTCATTATAGTTTAGATCATGGTTTATCTTTTGTTTGGCAGCATAGGGTTCCTTGTTGTATTTCTCCTCTTGTTGCTATGTAATCGTTTTTTTTGTAATAAAGTTTTAATTCAAAAAAAAAAAAAAAGTACGCCATTTTATAAGTATTTTCAAACAAGTACATTGTTTTTTTTTGGTATTTACAACAAAATTATATAAATAACAATAAGGGACTAAAATTTATAACATTACTGTATTATATACCAAAATTATAATATGATATGTATAATAAATACTTTAGTTGTTTATATAATAACAAACGACTAAAACAAAGGTGTTGTTCGGTAAACTTTAAAAAATCAGTTTTTGATTTATTTCCTTCAAAAATTGAAAACAAAATTAAGAATTATGTTCGGTAAGTTGTTTTGGTTTTACATTTTTTTAATTTTTAATTAAAATTTTGGAAACAAGATTTTTATACTTTTAAATTTTATTTGAACAATTTTTTTTATCTTTCTTTCATTTTCTTTTTTTCATTTTTTCTCCTCCACATAATAAATCTCGTTCATCTTTTTTTACTCCTCTATCGCCGCTGTTGATATCGATGCCGATGCCGAGATTGTCACTATGGTTGCCAATGCCGAGGTTGTCAACCATCGATCCTTCCTACTCTTATGCCTCACTATCTTCCTCCTCTCTGGTTTGTCACTTGTCGTTACCGTCTCTATTTTATTTTTAAGATATGAAACATACTCAAATTTTATCGAACATAATTTTATTTTCTAAAATTATAAAACAAAAATATAAAACTACTTTTATATTTCAAAAAAATAGAATGAAAACTTTACTATTAGACTATTGTGTCCCACATGCAATAAGTGTAAGAATATTGAACTATTAATAAGAACATGTGTAACTCCACTAATTACCAATTGGTTTTTAGATGGAGCCTCATGATTCTTGTCATGGTATCAAGAGCCAATTCCCTAGCGGGCATTCGATTCACGCCGATCCAAAAGAGTGAGTCAAGCCGCAAGAGATCCACATAGTGCAAAAAGATACTTGAGATCCAAAAAAATAAGTGAGCTGAAAAAAATGGGCCACTTGTAATTAGGTGATTCAAGATTGGTGAGCGAAAAATCGCCACAATCTTGAGGGGGATGTTAGACTATTGTGTCCCACATGGAATAAGTGTAAGAATATTGAACTATTAATAAGAATATGTGTAACTCCACTAATTACCAATTGGTTTTTAGATGGAGTCTCATGATTCTTGTCATTTACCGAAAGCATTATCACATTTATATTCAGCATAAATTTTTAACCAGTTAATATATCTAATAGATTAATAAAACTAAATTTTAACATTAATTTTCTAAACATTAATTAATTAATTTCAATCAAGTGAAAACCTTAAATTTAACCATTATTTTTTTATTGATTAAAATGCTTTAATTATTAATTTTAGGTTTTTAATTATTCTTTATTTTTATTTTGTAGTTTTAAGTTTTTTAAAATTAACATTAACTTTTTTTAATTTATAAAATACATCATATAATTAAATATATAATGATTATTTTGAAAAATAGAAGTGTTGTTAGTAACACTTAAAAAAAAGACTAATGTTAATCATTATATATTTTATCAAACACAACCATAATGATTAACATTACCCTTCGAAAATTCCATATAATTTTTTTAAAAAAAAACAAGAGTATAATTTGACCATATATTTTTTTTAAGGGTAGGTAACTATTTGGTACCTTGTGTTTTTGCAAAGTATTATCTTGGTACTCTCTGTTTTTAATAATGCTCATATGGTACCCTGTATTTTAAAATCGTACATATTTGGTACCTAAACTCAAATTTAATTAATAAAATTTAATTAATTTAATCAAACTTTTGTCAATTATGCAAGTTACAAATTTAAATTTAATTACTTAATTACATATAATTGATGATAGTTTGGTCATATTGATAAAATTTTATCTATCAAATCTGAGTGTAGGGTATCAAATATGTATAATTTTAAAATACATGATATCATATGGGTATTATTGAAAACAGAAAGTACCAAAATAATACTTTGCAAAAACATAGAATAACAAATGAGTAAATTTCTTTTTTTTTTTTAAAAAAAAACAAGAGTATAACTTATGTTTATGTTAGATTGCCAATTAGGAATACGATTTCTTAAATGTGGGACAGATGTTATGTTTAGAGAAAGAAAGCAAATAATACCAAAACCAAAGCCATGTTTGGTTTGCAGATGGGTGTTCCGCCGGTACCTTACCTTATCTTCCACCTTCAAATGCCATGCTTTCACCTGTGAGTTCTTATCTTCCTCTCGCACCAATTCACATTTCTTGAACTGGGTTCACCCCAAAATTTGATTTTTTAGCCCAAAATTTCCAATCTCATTTCCCTTTTCAAAATGTTAATGCTTTCACCAGAAACTATGTATTGATGTTGATTAATGGTCGTATAAGTAAAATAACAGAATCCCATTTCATGAACTGAACTCTAGTTCTATTCTTTAGCTCCAGTTTTGCATTTGTTATGTTATAGAAAACAACAGATTGTCATGTGAATAATCTATTTCCAAACGAAACAAAGTAACTAAAGAGTAAATGTTGCTTTTGTGCGTAAAAATGTAACCAAGGAGTATAGAATTCACCTACTCATGATGACATTTGAAGAATATGTACTATTGTCTATGGCATTAAGGAATTTTCCATTTTATTAAGTTATTAGATGTTTGTTTTAAGATTAAAATGGTTTTATGTTTTGGGTGGTGGGTTGGTTAGAATATCATGAATCTATAATTATAGGAAAAGTTCAATGTATTTTCCTCAGCTTTGTTCACTATTAATCAATTCTACTTCTGGGTTACTTCAATACAATGATTTTGATGGATCTTAAGCAAAATACTACCATTTTTCTCATAAAATTTACTGAAACTGTTTAATTTTGTAGTAATGGAAATGGATTGGCTAGTCTTGATCAAGAGTTTTCTGCTATGTTTAATTAGAAGTACCTGTACTGTTTGAATAAAGAGATTTAGCTTGTTTAAATTTTTATCAGGAAAGTTTCAATTTTTCGCTCTCCTTCCATTTGTGGAAGCTTGGAGTACAGACACCTTCCTCTTGTCAAAATGCAGAAAAATCATAATACATCTGTGCCATGGAACCACTCTTCTTCACTTTCCCCTATTGATTCCTTACCTAGACTTAACTCATTAGGAGCCCTGCCCATCAGTGGCACTGATATTGGCAAGAGGCTTCAGTCATTGGTTGGCATAAACTCATCTGCAGACCAAAATTTGCTTGAAGAAGTTCTAGCAATTAATTGGAATGATTCTTTCAAAAGTCTTAGTAGTAAAGAAATTAAGGAAAGGAAAAGGCGAGAAAAGATCGGACTGGCAAACAAAGGGAAAGTGCCATGGAACAAAGGCAGGAAACATAGTGCAGGTAATTTGGATTCAGAGTGTTAATGTTTATTCAAAGTTTTGAAATCCCATGTGACTGCTTAAACTAAGTTGTGGTGTGGACTTGTACATATCACAGAGACTCGTGCGCGAATCAAGCAAAGAACCATAGAAGCCTTGAATAACCCAAAGGTGAAGTCATGTAAGATTTAGTTAGGTTTGATGTATTTTTTGTTGCCACATGGTTGTTAAACATAGCCTATAAAAAAGAAAAGAAAAAGATTTTATGTCTTCATCTCATGTTTTTGCTCGGTCAAAGTTATATATAGGTATTCACGAAGCACTTGTTTCATTATTGATGTATATTTATGTTCTTTTAAATTCTCTCTTTCAACATTTTCAGGTCAGGAAAAAGATGGTTGAACATCCTCGAGCTCATAGGTAACCTCAAAATCTTACTTATGCTCTAGATGAAACTAAGTACCGACTTGGTAGGAATATTATACTTGTGCAAGCCAGAGGAGCTTGATGGACTGTAGTAGGGGGAGTCACAGAATTGTAGTTTGAGAATCTAGTTCATTCATCTGTGGTCACTGTAGGTGATCGAATGGGTGCTTGTCAGATTTTTCCTATATATATTTGATTAGGAAGAATTTACACAGAGGTTTATATCAAAAGAAAAAAAATTAATGAGATGGCCATGAGGTTTAAGAAAAATTCCTCCAAAGATGATTCTGTTGATGGAAATTCATAGCTTAATGTAAACTGTAACTAGTTCTTAAAGATGCTACTAGCTGAAACACTTCTAAATAGACTCTGCTCCTATTTCAGAAATTAAAAGAAAGAATTTATAAAATTTGATTAGAATGTAAGACCTACTTGATACTCTTATGGCAACATGTATTTAATAGGAGTGGCCACTTTTTTATGTACTTCTCCAACTTTCCTTATAATGAACTAACTTTGTGTTCATGTTTTGGATGGACTTCTTATGTCTCAAGCTGCTCTAAACTTGTTCTGAGCTGTTTATTCTCTAGCATCGAAAGTGTTGAAGATTACTACTTCCTTCGACTTTTATTGTTTCAGAGAAGTATTTTCATTTGACCCTTATAGTCATTTTCATCATTTTAAAATTTACCTTAAGCAGAATGATGCTAGCTTACTGAGTAAACCAACATTTAAATAGTTTCTTTCTATCACCCTTTAAGAATTGAAATATGTTTTACTTACCCTTTCTTTTTGGCAGTGATCAGGTCAAGGCTAAAATAGGGTCTTCGCTTAAACGAGTTTGGTCAAAGCGTTTGAAATGGAAGCAATCTAGAGATAATTTTTTTCATTCATGGGCAGAAACCATAGCCGAGGCAGCTAAAACAGGAGGACATGGACAAGAAGAGTTAGATTGGGACAGTTACGATAAAATAAAACAAGAAATAGTTGATAAACAGTTCCGTTTAGCTGAAGAAAAGATAAAGGCAAAGGAGTTGGCAAAGATGGAGAAAGCAGCACAGGTGATGGTGAAAAGGATGGAGAAGCTTGCTCATAAGAGAAAATTGCATGAGGAGAGGATTAAAGAGAAGAAAGAACAAGCAAAAATAAAAAGAAAACTAAACCAAGCCAAAAAAGATTTAACAAAAAAGTTGAGACTTCAACAGAAATTAAGCCAGGTAATTTTTCCAGGGAACTAGGTATATCTAACATTTTAGATTTCATCCATGATCATAATTTTTTTGTAATCTGTAGATAACAATTATCATTACACACTACTCAAGCAAGAGATTAGTCGATCAAAGTACAGTGGCTCTGTCCAAAAGTATCTAAGAGAGAATGCTTCAGCCTCACTTATAACACTTTAAAAGTTTATAGTAAAAATAAAAATTTGAGCTAAAATTTGGACTATGATTCTCTTCTTCTTTGAAAGTGAAGCAAAACAGGACCATTGTAGCATCATTTTGCTCTTCCTCAGTTTGTAAAGCATTACAGAAATTTCTTCTTCCAGAATTCTTGTTATCTCATATGATTGAACTTCAATACTCACTGTTGCTTGATGCTATTATCTTCTGTACAGATTCGCCAGAAGATTTCACTTAATGGTCAACTCTCTAGTCGAAGGGACGGAGTTACTTTGCACATTCCAGCCTGGGAGAAATTGGATCTAGAGCTTTTAAAGGGTGAAGGTTTGCCAAAAGAAGTTTCTTTCGCAGATCAGATAAAAGCCGCAAAGACAAAAAAAGTGGAATTTTCCACTACAAAATCTCTTGCAGCCTCATCCATAATTCATTCGTCCAGTAGAAAGTCATAAAGTATTAGAAAGCTCAGTCTTCCATAGTTCCAACAAAAGTAGGCGTAGCACATTATTATTGGCTGTTAAGGGTAAAGTGATTGCTTCAACCTATGATCATGGCTTGTTTCTGATATAGCTTTTGTGTCATCACGCTTATAACTAACTTGAATCAGTCTTCTAATCGTTGCAGCTTCATATCATTCTTTAAAGTTAGAATCGGTTTGCATTGCCATTGCTGTCGCTGCTGCTGCTGCAAGGCATCATAACTCACCAGAGATCAGGTTTCAGTCATATTCGAAGTTCACTTCTTGTAAATTTTATGCGTCTAGCGTTCGCCTTTGAGTGACATGAATAGGGTCAGACTTGGAAAGCTGCTTGCTTGATTAACAAATTTGAAACAACCAAACTTACTTTAACCAAATGTGTTACTACAAGTAGGTTGGCGTTGAATCTGATTAGCATATGTAATGAGTTATGACAATGTAAGACCTCTTCTACTACATTGTTTTAAAGTTATAAAGCTGACCTAGTTTGGAGGGTCTTTATGTTTCATTTTTCTTTTGAAGCCAAGAAATGGCAAAAGAAAAAATGAGAACAAATACATAGGAAATTTTTTTATTGAATTAATTGCCCCCTTCTTTAAGTAGCCTCATTAAATACTCAAATACAAATAATTATTATGAACTACAAATACATTGTTTTCATTTTTTTTCTTCTTTCAATTCAATCTTTTTATTTTGGAAATTGAACTTCACCCTTTAAAATTTAATATTAATATTCAATTTCACTTGTAATTTTCTATGTAGATGAAAATTCCATTCTCTACTGTTTAGAAGCTTAAATAATTTCTAAACAGCATATTACTTAAATGATAATATGTTGTGTGATTTGCTATTAAAAATTAGTTTTTGTTTGATAACATTGAAATTTTTTAATTTAAACTTTTTCTTTTTACTAAATTAGAACATTTCATTGTCACCAATGAACTAAAAATCGATTATATCGTTTGAAATGTCGGCCAAAAATCATAAAATTGAGGCTGTCGATATTTTATTCTTTGTGAATTTAAATCCTTCCCTATGTCGACGATATGCCGATTATATATCCATAAAATTTTGATATTGTGAAATATCGGTCCAGTGCTGTTCCAACTTTTGGTCTTATCGGTGATATTTGTCGACAATTTCGGTGGCTTAATATGAAAGTTACATGTCTTTTTTTTTTAAGAAGAAGAAGAGTACATCACGTGTGGAGCTTTGTTGATATAAGAATTCTAACTTATTAATTTTTTATATTTATTAAATAAATATAAAAATATATATCACGTGTGGAGCTTTGTTTTCTGCTCATCTCTTCTTCGTTAAAAATATATATTAGTCTACTTTTTACTATTATTATATATTTTTATATTCATTTTTTCAAAAAAAAAAAATTATTAACCTCAATTCCTTGTCACACATTAGTGATTCTCATTTACATCAAAAACATTTTTTTAACAATTTTTTCTCTAAAATAAATGTATTAGTTAGATTTATTTGTCTAATTATATTGATTTCATGATTTAGAATATATGATTAAAGTTTGATTTATTATTATATAGTATGTTTTGTTATAATGGTTCAATATTATTATATTTTTACAAATTTTATCAAGAATTTTGATACTTTTAAGATTGGATTTTTCTTGAAATTTCTATAGATATCGAAAATATTTTCGATATTTCCTTGAAATTTGTTGATGATGTTTTTTGTCAACTAAGAGTAAAAGCAACTAAGGACTTATAATAAAGGAAGAAAAGAAAAAACAAAGATTTTTTACGCGGTTCATTAGTTAAATCTACCTACGTTCACGAGTCACTTTTATTGAATGAATATTCTGCGTTCAAAGCTTTGAAAGCAATTTCACAGATCTTTGAGTACAAAAATTATCTATCCCTTCTAAAAGGTTATGTCCAAGCTATTTATAGACCCGGTTTACACAATATTCTTCCCTAAATTTTAGGGAAGTTACAAGATATCTCATTTGAATTTGAAATACAAACGAATATATTAAATACAATCAAATATATTAATTACACTAAAATCCCTTAAAAATAGGGTTGTTTACACAGTTTTAACTAAGCTCACAATTATAGGGATTTATAACCGTGAACACGTTGTTGCCTCAACGCATCTTCGAGCCAACAAAATATTTTGAGCTCAGCGTAACAATAATTTCGCCTCCTTATCTATCAGACTCTCGAGTTTGTCCTTTCGGATGCTTTACTGTCGAGCTCACATTGCATGCTCAGGTGTCCATGACGTGGCATCTTAAAGTGATTTACTATTCACACAAGTAATCACGATGAGTACCATTTTGCATATTTGATTTTCATACTTGCGAGCCTACATTTCGAGGCTGCTTTTTATATCTCGAAATTTGGGGTGTAACATTTTGTCCCCTCAAAAGTATCTTTTCGAGCCCTGTGAGAAGGAAAATTTTGAACTTCTCTTTCAGAAAATGTGCTCGCCTACCACACTCGAGTGTGGACACATGTCAACACAGGGATGGATACCGAGACTACTCAAGTACTCTTCTTCTACCCATGTCTTTTCACTAGCCCCTTTTTGCTGCAAGTTTTCGAAGTTAAACGAGGTCCCTCAGATCAAATTCTAATATGATGTTTAAGAGCTCAAATCCGTTTACCAACTTCCCATTTCTTCACCTATATAAATCCTTCTTTTACCTTCATTCATCACTTTTACTCCCTCTAACCAAAACCAGAACTCTGAAACCCTATTGCATTTCCTCGAGAAAAAAGAAGAACATCTATGAGATTCCCCAGTTTCCCATTCATTCTTCCTTTGAAAATGAATTTCCGAGAGTCTCTCTATACAAATACTACTAGTCTACGCTTTGATTCTTCCATCAACTTCCTATGTGTAAGTTTTTGGTCTTTCTTCTGTTATGCATGAGTTTTTTTTTTTACATTCTTGATTCTATTCATGAAGATTTATAGGAAAAGAAGGTATTTGAAGATTTATAGGAAAACTATTTTCTAAGATATTTAGGGATGAAAACGAGTTTTTATAGGGTAAATGTGGTTAAAAATGGCATCTTTTATGGGTTTTGAATATAGTAGATGTCGGTTTCGTGTTGAACCAGAGTTAGGGCTTTAGAGTAGGGTTTTTATGCGCATAAACCAATGATATCGTATTTTGGGTAACTGCCTTTTTATTTCTAGAAAACCGGGATAGCTTGCATTAGGAATTAACTATCCACTTTATGTGGGTTCGATCTCGATACTTCGAGCCAGATTCAACCCAAATTATTCGAAATTTCAATCTCGTTGTTTGAAGCTTTTTTTTTTCTTTGAATTCTCAAGATATTTTCCTTTTCATATCTTTCTAAATAATGGGCCCTCACCCTTTCATTTATTGTTAGATGATGCAGTCTTCGAAGAATCGGTGGGGCCCGACCTGGCCATTCTGTATCATCCTCCTTCTCCTCGAGTCGAGTCTCCTTTCACTCAAAATCAATGATGTATACAGGAGCATGAAGAACGTCTCGAGCTTGAAGATACATGTGCACACTTTCAACGTCAAATTGTTGAGGTCGAAGAGGGAAAAAGAAAAAAAGTTGTGGTTCATCGTTTACCTTTGTAACGCCCTGGTTACCCCAGAACAGTTACGGTGAACAGTGAACCGGAAATTTGACTCGCTACCCGAGTCCTTTGGTTAAAAATGTGATCTAAGTATTATTATCAGGTTAAGGTGAAAAACCAGTAAAAAGGAAAGGATGCATTTCATTAAGTAAATAAACTGCTCATGAGCCATTCAAAACGTTTACAGGTTGTTTACAATACAAAATGGTCGCTATCGTTTCAAATTTACAATCCCCGTCGACCTAAGCGGCAAAAATAGGGTGAACCCCTAGTCCCTCTGAGAACTCCCTGACCGTGGTGGTCAAGCGGCCAAATATGTACACAACACCGCCTAAGCTCTCCACTCAAGGTTGGGTGAGCTTCTCTTTCCCTTTACCTGCACCACATAGCACCCATGAGCCAAGGCCCAGCAAGAAAACACAATAAAGCATGACATAATATCAACAATGATCATAATAACCATTAAGGACCATCAGTCCATAACAGATAGGTGACAGTAGCAAAAGTCACAAAAGTGGGTACAGCTCCCTTTAGCCATGTGACGATAGGGTCACCAGGGCTTAATCGATAAGTGATTCTTTCATAAGTTTGATCAGGATAGGTGCATGGTGATTGGTCACCAACATAACCTTCCTCCCGACTCTAGAGTTGTAACTATGGACAGCGTCCCCTAGCCATGTGACAAACAGTCACCGGGGCCATATGCCCTGGCTATGAACATCTGGTCTTAGACCAGGCAAGCACTTATAAGTTCTTCGACCTTAGGGTCCGTCCAGCATTAATGCCATAGAGCCATTCAATGCATGTTCATCGACTTTAGGGTCGGTCCAGCATTAATGCCATAGAGCCATTCAATGCATGTTCATCGACTTTAGGGTCGGTCCCTGACTAGTCAGTGCCATAAACAAGTAATCAACATTCGCTAGCATTTAATATGCAATCCATGTCCACATACATCAACCAACATGCTTCATTAACAAACCATGCATGTCATATACATATACGGGGTGCAACTGTATCCATACACTGTTTTCTTACCTCTGGTTCGAGTGAGAATTATTATAAGAACGACCCCTGAGAACGATCAATCTTTTAAATTCCTTGATGGTCACCTGGTCATAACCAAAATATAGGATTCATCAATAAAAATGATAACAATGGGGTTCCCAAACCAAAACCTAGCCTCCGAGACATCAAACACCACTCAACCGGGTACTAGGTTCGACCCCGAGGCCTAAGGCTTGAATCCCCAAGCTAAAAACACAATTCTGACCAAAAAGACACTAAGGGTGCGGCCCTACCCGGTTGCGCCGCGGCGCACCACAGCCATGCCGCGGCTCAATACCCAGATTTGCCAAAAAGACAGCACACACCAGCAAACTTTCCCTGCGTTTTCCCTTGGAACCAAGCCTTCAAACCAGCTCCAAACCTCCTCCAAACACTCAATTCAACCTCTATACATCACCTATAATTCACCCTCATCAAAACCCAAGCTAAACTTCAATCAAAATCTCGACAAATCCAAACTATCATCAATAAGTCATAGGCTGAAAAACTAAAAGAAAACAGAGTACAAACCAGAAACTTATGGCTGAACTCACCTCAAATTCAAGATTGAACCTCCTTCAATGGCTGAACCAAGTCCACAAACCCAGCCCTTTGATTTCCTAGCTTGAAACCCCACTTTGAGCTCAAAAACTCCAAAGGAAAGATGGAGGAGAATGATGTACGGGAAGGGGAAAGATAAACTCTGTTTTGCACTGTTTTGTTCTACAGCCATCTAAAGTCATATAAATCCAAGCCCAAATGACTAAAATACCCCTAAGTCACTTAAGGCTTCTAAAATCAATTCAAGGGTAAAATTGGTACTTTCCACTTATCCCGTTAATCATAATTAACGCTTCCCAATTCCCGCTAATCTCAATATTCTCAAACATCAATAATTCATATCCTGTTACCCTATTATTCCCGGTAACGCTCTAATCATTAATAACACCCCGAGACTCACCCCGATCCCCGAGCTTAAACCTGTTATGACCAAACCGATAAATTATACTTAAAGATCGTCTCATGCCGAAATACTCGAACCAATCCACATTATAATGTGGCCTCACAATATATCATTGACATGCAGACGAATATTCAATTATGCCCTCAACGAGCCAAATTACCAAAACACCCCTGTAAACAAATGTGGACCCACATGCATGCATTTAACATCATATTATAATATAATTCTCATGAACATGCATAAACACATTTAATGGCATAATTAAACAGTTATGGCCCTCCCGACCTACTAATCCAGCCATTAAACCATATTAGGGAATCCGGGGCATTACAACCTTGATCCCGATCTTGAAATCTGCCAAACTCCTTTGGACCCCAAGCTTAAAGTAACTGATACCTAGCATTTAGAAGATCTCTCCTTCGAACTTATGAAGAGTTCTTCAAGCCAACCCTCTAAACCATCATCCTAAAAAATTACCTCCCTTCCTACCTCAAAGAGTAAATTTTTCGAGGTTGACCATTATAAGAGTTCCATTACCACCACGAGACAGATTTTAGACATTTTATCTTGTCATGGCCTTAAACTGTTCAGTGAATTAATGTGTCAAGTTTCGAAGCCCAACGAAAGAAGTAGCTATGCGACCTGAAAAGGAAACTCATGCTCGCGGCATAAAGTTGCGAGCATATGCAAGCTGGGGAACTCCTGCCCTTAAAATATTACTTCAGGAAGTTTACCAATTACATCAGTATTGCTCCCTTCCAAATCCAATCCAATTCCTACCAAGTTTTAGCGGCGCTGAGGTCGCTTTATCACGAGATGAAGTGGAAAGGACCCTCACCCTATGAAATTTTATATCTTTTTTACTTGAAAAGAAACCCCACACGGGCCAAGGGTGGAGATGGATTCTACTACCTCTCGAGCTGGCCTCGAGAGATGCAATTGTTCGAAGACATTCCTAACCACCCTCCGAACTTCAAGACCCAATTATCTTGGATGAATGGCCTCAACCTGTCCAAGTTGTACTCATTCTAACTGTTGGGATTAGTGCCCTTTAAAGCATATGTGTTGAACAATGTTTTTATGAAATAAATAGTTGAAATGAATTTTTAGCATATGTTGATTGTTTATTATTATTGATAGAATAATATTATATGAATATCAAAAAATTCCCAAAATTCGTTATGGTGACTATAATCTTGTATTGGTAGGAGATGATTAAGATTTTAGGGAACGAATTTAAATAGTTCACAATAAAACAAAGTTATATGGAATCTTTAGATTAAATACTGTAAGTACAGTTCACTAGTATTTTGAATACATGTAATCTAGATCCGGATTACTGGTCAAGTAGGACATCTTAGTGGAGACACTTTGTATAAAGTGGTTATACATGAACGAGACCCGATATGTTATTAATACTTAATAATATCGTTTACTTTATAAGTATTAGCTTAACATATCAATAAGATGATCATAGACAAATTGATCTTAATCCTGAGGTTATTATGAACTCCTGTTTATGTCATATGATCAGGCTTAAAACTTTTATTTTGGGAACTCATTGATGTAAATAGTTGGGGACATAATATACCGATATAGAATCTATATATTTCCGAGAGGAATTGAATAATGGTTCTCTTAAGGATTGACTTTTGGAACTGAAAGGTTATTGAGATCAAATTCATAAATCAGTTTATGAATTAACCTTCACTAGTAAAGTTAATGGTACTTAAGGAAATAATATATAATTAAAGAGGTTAAACGGTAATTAATTCCTACTTTAATTATGAGCCATTAATAGATGATTGAATTTTATGCAGTGATTAAATCGATGGACACTTTTTATACTTAAAAGTACTCAATAAATAAATGTCTATAATTACAAGAGTGCAGTCTCATATTTTTAAGTGGAATAATATTGAGATTAATAAATTAAGGTTGTTATATTAAAGAATATTAATTAATAATCTAAATTTATTGAAACTTGAAATTATAGGTCCATAGGTCCCTGAGATGGCTCTATCAACACTATTAAAGGTAAGAGTTGAAATTGAGAAAAATCAGAAAAATGACATATTTGGAATAAATTTGTTCTTCAGGGTCAAATATGTAATTGGGACAATTTAATTATTTAATATAATTTTAAAAAATTAGTTTTTAAAATAAAATAGGGATTTTCGAATATAGCATTTAAATAATTAAGATAATTAATTAGTTTTGTTTATTTAAATAATGTGAAAAGATATTTCTGATAATTCAAATTGGATTTGAATTTGAAATGATATTTATTCTTTAATTAATTTGATAAGATAAGTTGTCAGGTTTATATATTTTTGAATAAATGATTATTAAATAATAATTATAAGAAAGTGGTTGGAACACATCCCTTAAATCAGGACGTGTTACATGCCAACTGCAGTGCATGCACTGTAGTTGGCGTGTAACAAGGTCCAAGAATGGATCTTGGATATTTATTTTATTTAATTAATTATTTATTTAATAATTGGTTTATATTTTGAATTTTGAATTTAATTAATTCTTTTATAAATCTATCCGAAAGAAATCAATATCTAGAAGATTCTAAAGAATTCTAAGTCTTTCACATTGAGAGAAAAATATATCGTATTATTTTTCTCTATCCCTATAAACTGTCTCAGACCTAATATTCTAAGATCTCATGAGTTGAGTACATCTTGTGAATTAGAAATTTTCCCACCATTACTCTACGTGCCCACACACGTCTTGAGGTGTAGTATACATCTAGGAAGATATTGGTCTGAGTATTTGTTATCCCCAAAATTTCTGTTTGATGACGTGGCAATCAAAAGTGACAAGTGGCAATGCATGGTCAGTAAATGGTACATTAATAGTCAATAAATGTATTGGCTCTTCGGAGTTGTGATAAAGTGATCTGACGGACCTGATAGAATTTCTGTCCGACCGGTAAAGATTTTTGACTGACCAGTTAGGAGTTTGGCTGACCAGTCAGTCGTTTTGGCCGACCAGTCATCTGTTTTGGCCGACCAGTCAGTCGTTTTGGCCGACCAGTCATTCATTTTGCCCGACCATTCATTTATTTTGCCCGACCAGTAAAGTGTTTTGCTAGACCAGAGATGTGTCATGCTAGACCAGAGCTGTGCTAGAGGAGTGCTTTGCCTATACCGATTAGAGGTGTGCTTTGCCGACGAGAGGTGGTTGCCTATGTCGACTAGTGAGTTTTCTTGGCCGACTAGTCATTTCGGGGATGGATTTGGTTGGTCCACGGATCAGAATCTCAGAAGTTACCATCTACTTCAGTAAAGCCTCAGTAACAGCTTCAACCCGAATCATTCTCAACTGCTGCGGGAATCTCTCAGATATCCCAGAATAATAGCTATATTATTGTAATTTAAATTTATTTATATTTTATTATTTAAAGTCTGTTGGAAGAACCAAGGACTCGGTCAACGGGATATATCTGATGTACGATCCATGAGCCTATAAATAAATGGCTCATGGCATCATTTAGGGGGATCTGATCTTTTTAGACTGAAAAAAAACTCTCTAGTTTTGAGACTTTGGGATTGTTACTTGGGGCATTCTTGGGCCATTTTCTGAGAGAGTTTAGAGAGAGAAACTATGTATTTTTCTACTTACACTTAAGAAACTCAGTTGACTTAAGTTCATCTGATCTTAAATGTAGGATGTATATCACAACTCCAAGTGGATTAGGCTATTACCAATAAATTGGGGCTGAACCACTATAAAATTATCAGTGTCGTATTTTTCTCTTGAAGGTTTATTGTAGTTTTGACGTCTACTCGTCGTGGGCCAAAATCGTGGTCAACAGTATTCAAGCAGATACTTTGGATTGGATGTTCAGCGGAGGAACTAAAAGATAGCAAGGATTCTTGATTGTTCTACAGCTGGTAAATCCTCATCTTTTTCTTTCTCTATTATTAATGTTTTGCACATTAATGGATCTATTATTTAAAGATTGTTTAAATCATTTTTTTTAAATCTCTGGGCCTACCACCTCGTACTTTTTGCTGCACATATGGTAAACCAGTTACCAACAATTGGTACCAGAGCGGTCATTAATCTCTGCATACATTAATTGTTGTGTGAGTATAATATGCATTCTTATATTATTGTAATATTTGATGAATGGATTGATGTTTATTTTGATGAATGTTATTTCTTAAGAGTCGTTAATTATATGGTGTTTTGGGTTTAGGAATTGTTCTTAATTTTTTTTCTAGATCTGAAAAATGTAAGCCATTTGAGGCAAGGATTTTTGTAATTTATTTTTCTATAAATTTTAAATTATTCAAATACTCCTCCTGAGCCCCAAGTAGCAAGGCCACTCGGCCCCAGCTGAGTAGCACGTCGAGCCCAGTGCACGCCCAGCCTAGTGGCCTCGAGCCCTTCGCGGACCGCCTAGCGCCCCTCCATCCTCACGCACACGCTCTTGAGCCCTGTAGCAGCGCCTGCTGCCACCTCACGAGCGTACGCGCGCACCTGACGCTAGTCGAGCCCATGCGCGTGGCACCTGGTGCCCAACCCACCGGCGTGCGTGCCCCTGGCGCTCCCCGAGCCTCTGTGCACCTCCTCAAAGGTAGTCGTGCCCTTGCCGAACCCTAGTTGCCATATAATTAGGGTTTCTCAAAAACCCTTAATTGCAACATGCTATCCATTAGGGCTTTTCACAAAGCCCATTAAAATTGTTTATTTTGAATTAATTGTTTTGAGTCCAAATTCAAATTGGGCCTAATAAGTTGTTGAGTTTTAAAACTCAAGTTTAATTATTCTTAAAATTAGTTTAAGATAATTAAAGTTATTATAATTCAAAATTAAATTGAATAAAGAAGAAAATGGACCAAGATTACTTTGAAGGCCCAAATAATGAAGATAGAAGATCTTATTTAGGCCTTAGATAGTATTTACATTTTTATTGTATATTTTGCAAGTGTTGTAATTTTTCTAGAAATACCCAAAACACTTGGCTCGCATTTATTTATTTAAATGTTTGAATGTATTAAATGTGTTTAATAACATTGTCATACATTATAACATGTCATACATATTACCCACACAATATCTAATTAAAGCATGCATCTCATATCGAGTAGAAACATGTTTTGATTAAGAACATCATATTTGATTATATGTATTTAATGAATCATATTATTAATCTAGATTAGTCTCCAAAGCGGTAAATTGATTTTAAGTGTTAATTTCAAGACCTATTTGATAATTAATTCTATTAGATAAGCAAATGATATTCTTAATAATTAGAGTGTTTATTGACTAGATAGTTTAATGGGCTATTTAGTAGTTTGATTAAATCTTGTTTGATGATTAAATTCTTAATGAGATTAATAATTATTATAATATCATTTGGTAAATTAATTTGATTAACTTAATTAAATAAAAAGCATAGGATGTTTTGAGAAAACACATATTCTAAAATAATGAGTGGGAACAAGAGGCATAACAATAACTCTTATGGTCTCCATTATTAGTTAACAACAATGTTTCATGGAATGGACCTTGAGGCACCTTTGTTTGCGTCCCCCTAAGGAAGGTTTCTAACTGTGTTATTGTTCAAGGTTAACTTCTTTAAAGAATAGGATTGAGTGATGTATTTCAAGTTTGATTGACCCTAAGGCAGACTCTTGAGTTAAGTCATTAATCTAAAATAATGGATCACACTCACAAATGTTAAACATGCTTTCAAGCGGACTAGTTAATCTTGACCAAACTAGTAGTTGTTCATAAGTCAAAAAAGAAAATAGTTGATTTTAAGTTTTCAGTTATGGATTTAAGAATTGTCTCAAAATTAATTTGGGATTAGTCTGACCTACTCTAAGGCCGATCCATTAATTTTAAAATTAATTTATAACTGAATTAGTAATAATATTTTTTATGTGTTATTTAAATTTGTTGCATTCATGCATCATATTTACTCTTCTAAAAACTTACCGATATTCAGAATATATGTTGAATTCATTTTCTATTTTATTTATTTATTTCAGTAATGATGAATAACTCAAACCCTATTATTGCTTTACTTGCAAATGAAAAACTCACAAGTAATAATTTTATGAATTGGAAATCAAACATGAACATTGTCTTGATTTGTGAGAACCACAAGTTTGTCTTTACCGAGGAATGTCTTGAGGTCCCTGCTGCCACTGCTCCCAAAACTGCTAGGGAGAAGTATGATGCTTGGACTTTATCCAACAACAAGGCTAAATGCTACATGCTTGCTAGTATGAGTGGTGTACTCAGAAAGAAGCATGAAGATATGGAGATTGCATATGAAATATAGGAGTCTCTTCAAGCCATGCTTGGATAGCAGTCCAATCAATGCAGACATGAGGCTACTAGAGCCTATATGAATATGAGAATGAAGAAAGGAGTTTCTATCAGAGAACATGTTCTAAACATGATCAATACAATGCATGATGCATAATTTCATAAAGTAACCATTGATGAGAGGACTCAAGTTAGCCTTATACTTGAATCACTCACACCAGCTTTTTCAACATTTACCACTAACTATGTTGTGAACAAGTTAGAGTATAATATGACTTAGTTGTTAAATGAGTTGCAGACTTTTGAATCACTCAATAAGAGTAATTCAAAAGTAGAAGAAGCAAATGTTGCTGATTCTAAACCTTCCTCTTCAAAAGGGAAAAATAAGAAGAGAAAGAAATCCAATGAAAAGGACAATGACAAACACGAAAAGAATTATGAAAGTCATCTAAAGGCAAGGAGAACAAAGAGAATAAAGATAACAAAACTTCCAAGAAAAAGCAACCCAAAGGGACATGCTTTCATTGTGGACTTGAGGGTCATTGGAATATAAACTGTCTTAAGTATCTCTCAGACCTAAAAGAAAAGAAGAAAGGTAAATATTATTTACTTGATTTAGAAGCATGCTTAATGGAAGGTGATACATCATCATATATTATTGATTCTGGTGCCACTAACCATGTTTTCTTTTCTTTACAGATTCTTAGTTCTTCGTGGGAGCTGGCTGATGAGGAGGTGACTATGAGGGTTGGCAGTGGTCAAGTCATCTCTACCAAAGCAGTTGGAACAACCTATTTAGAATTTGATAAAAATAAATTTCTTGTTTTAGACAATGTTTATTTTATTCTTGGATTTACTAGAAATTTAATTTCTGTTTATATGTTGCATGAACAAGGTTTTGACATTTCTTTCAATAATAATTCAAATGTTATCTTAAGATCTACTATTGAAATATGTCCTGTGAAATTCGATGATGGGATGTATAAACATAAGGCAAAAGAGTGATTTGTATACAACTCTGAAATGTTTAATGTTGCAAACTCAAGGCCAATTAAACGTCAAAAGACTGATTTCGACAATGAAACATGTCTATGGCATTTGAGATTAGGGCATATTGGTTTGGATAGAAGTAACAAACTAACAATGGAAGCACCTTTAAGAGAATTACTTGTTGGTTCTCTTCCAGTCCGTGAATCCTATTTGGAAGGAAAGATGACCAAAAGACATTTCTCTTCAACAGGTCTAAGAGCCATAGAACCATTACAACTCGTACACACTTATGTGTGTGGACCACTTAATGTGCAAGTGAGACGAGGGTTTGAATATTTCATCACCTTCATTGACGATTATTCAATATGTGGTTACCTATATTTGATGTAAAATAAATCTGAAACTTTTGGAAAGTTTAGAGAATTCCAAGCTGAAGCTTAAAAGCAATTAGCAAATCACTGAAAGTTCTTCGATCTGATCGAGGAGGAGAGTACTTGAATTATGAATTCAAGGACCACTTGCACGAGCATGGAATTCAATCCCAACTCACTGCACATGGAACGTCCTAGCAAAATGGTGTTTTAGAAAGATGGAACATGACGTTAGTAGACATGGTGCGATCAATGATGAGCTATTCACCATTGCCACTATCATTTTGGGGCTATGCCATTCTATGTGCAATGTACATATTGAATGTTGTTCCATCCAAGTCTATCAAGAAGACACCGTTAGAATTATGGAATGGTACTAAACCTAGTTCACACCATTTTTGTATGTGGGGGTGTCCAACACAGGTGTTGAAATGAAAGATTGGAAAGCTGGAATCCCACACTTAATTGTGCATGTTGTGGGATATTCCAAAGAGACCAGAGGTGGCATATTCTATAGTCCTAAAGAAAATAAACCTCACAGTAAGGTTGTTGTAATGCCCCAAATTTCCTAATAAGGTTTTGGACCTTGATTCGGAGGCCGGGAGGGCCATAATTGATTTACTATGCCACTCAATGATTATATGCATGTTTATGTGGATTATATTATAATATGATGTTATATACATGCATGTGGGTCCACAAGTGTTTATTAAAATGTTTTGGCAATTTGGGTCGTTTAGAGCATAATTGAGAATTTGGGTGCATTTTGTGATTTGTGAATGAGATCCCATCATTATGGAGATATGTTCGAGCTTTTCGGCTTGAGACGATCATGAAATGCAAGTGTTCGGTCTAGTCATAACGAGTTTAAGTTCAGGGCTCGGGGTGAGTCTCGGGGTGGTTTTAATGATTAGAGCATTACCCGGAATTAAAGGGTAATGGGATATGGATTATTGGTGTTTAAGAATATTGAGAATAGCGGGAATTGGAGAGTGTTAATTATGATTAACAAAATAGGTGCGGAAGGACGGTTTTGCCCTCGGTGGCTGTTAAGGTTTTATTTTAGGCTTAAGGGCATTTAGGTATTTTCCCCTAAAGGATTTATATAAACTGTTAAGGCTGTAGAAGAGAAGCAAAAACAGAGTATCCTTCTCCTTCTCTCCCGATAGGTTTTCTCCTTCATTTCTATTTGGATTTTCAAGCTTCTTTCGAGGAATTAAGCCAAGGAACCAAGCTTTGCCAAGCTAGGGTTATGCTCCACCATTGATAAGGATGTGTTGCTGAGATTGAGGTGAGTTTTTAGCCATTAGAACTATAGCTTTTACTCTGTTTTATGAGTTAAGTTTCAGCTGGTTTTTGAGTTGGAAAGTTGAGTTTCAATGGGTGTTTTGGCTAGGGTTCTTCGGGTTATGATGCTTGGGGCATGTGAGGATGGTTTTAGGTTCATTTGGGACTGAATTTGATGTTTGGAAGCTTTTGATTTGGGTTGGAAATGGTAGAATCGAAGGAGGAAATTTCTGGGCTGAAGCTGGCTGAAGGTAGCGCTATAGCACCCAGTGTAGGGCGCTACAGCGCTACCTGCAGAGGAGGTTGGGCGGTTGTGGTTCTGAGTAGAGCGATGGGGCGCTAGGAGGGCAGCGCTGTAGCGCTACCCTGTTTCTTCAGAACCCTGTTTTAAGTGTTTTTAAGGGTTTTTGGCTTGGGGTTTCAATCCTTAAGGCCCGGGATCAAATCTACTCACCATGTGGGCATGTTTCGAGGTCCCAAGAGTGGGGTTTAGACCAAGACCCTATCATTGTTGATTTTCATTAATTGGAGATTATATTTGGTTATGACTAGGTGACCGCTAAGGGATTAAAGGATCGATCGTTCTCAAGGGTCGTTCTCGCTCGGACCAGAGGTAAGAAAACTGCACCCCATGTGTGACATGCATGGCTATTTATGATGCATGTTGGATGTTTAAATGTAAACATTGATAGCATAATGAATGCTTGGCAACTTTGCCCATTTGCATATGATTATTGTTGAGGCAGGATGGATGGTTAAATGTGATGCACGAGAAACATGTGATTAGGGCATGCCGTGAATGATGAATATGAGATTAGTTAGAGCTTGAGTCTCTGTGTTTATGCTTGATCAATATTATGCTCACAACTGTTAGGTAAGCATGCTGAATGTTCTACTCTTGGATGAATGACATATTGATAGCATTTCTTACTTGTGCATGGCTCTGACTAACTAGTCAGATTTGGCAAAGGTGTTAGTATCAACTGTGAAGCTGTGACTCACTAGTCAAGTTCGGCAGTGGTACTGGGCACTAGTCACATTGTGCTGACTCACTAGTCAAGACAGCCTTAGTGTGTTCAACGCAAGCCATGTCGATTAGACCTAATCGACCTTCTGCATTGAATGACTCAAAGAGCATTAATCCAGGACCGACCTCAAGTATAAACAAGCGCTTATCTAGCCAAAGGCTAGTCATTTAGAGCCAAGGCTAGCGAGCCCCGTGACTGTTACGTCACATGGCTATGGGCACCGGCCCTCAGTGACATGCTTGTCAATGACTCATTTGATAAGAGCCATTGCGGGAAAGCCTAGGTAATGGTGTCGTTACACGGCTATGGGCACTGGGCCCCTAGTGACTTGTTTGTTGGTCACTCAGTATGGTTTAACAGGACCTCAAAGTGATATTCACTCATCTGATCAGAGCTATGAGCTCTGTATGATCATTTTGATCATCATATGCATGGCTTTGGGCACTGAGGCCCTAGTGACTTGCTTGTTGGTCAATCAGCATGGTTTACCAGAACCTCAAGTGTTGAGACACTCATCTGATTAGGATTGACTTGATGGTCATCCAATTAGAAGGGCAAGATTTCTTATCTGAGCCCCTAGTGACTTGTTTGGCAGTCACTCAGCATGGTTTACCAGAACCTCAAGTGTTGCGACACTCATCTGATTAGGATGGACTTGATAGTCCTCCAATCAGAAGGGCAGGTTCTCTTATCCTGGATACCCCAGCCTTGTTTGAATTCATTTGCATGCTCGAATAAAGCTATGTTTGCTAGGCATGCCAGATATGATTTGATATCATGATATGACCGTTCATGAGCATATGAGTTTTCTTGCTGGGCTTCGGCTCATGGGTGCTTTGTGTTGCAGGTAAAGGCAAAAGGAAGCTAGACCATCCTTGAGTTGGAGAGCTTAGGTGATGACGTGTACATATGCGGCTGCTCGACCAATACTTGGGCGAGGTTTGAAAGGGGAACTAGGGTTAAACCCTGTTTTGCCGCTTAGAACGACCTGTTGTAAATATTTTTCTTGTAATAGACTCTGAAATTATATTGTTGGGATCCCAATATATACAGTAAACGTTTTAATGAAACGTTATATCATAACCAAGATTTTTAAATCCCTAAACCGCTAATCATATTTAGTTACACGTTTATGGCCAAATGACTCGATTAGCGGGTTTAGCACTGTTTGCAATGTCCACTGTAGCGGTCCCTGGAGTTGGGGCATTACAATTTTGGTATCAGAGCATGCCAAGGTTTATGTGTTCCTGAAGACAAGCTGGGCATGTACACTCATCACTGAAGATAGCTTCACTCAAGGAATGGTAACTATTTCTCTAGTTATGTGCTTAGCTGCTTAAATAGATTGTGAATGCTTTACCTGCACATTGCATTAGGGAGCATGAGATTCTGATAGAGCTTGGCTCTTGACTATTTGATTATATGCTCCGTGAATATATCTATGAATATGATCATTTGATTACCTGCTCCATGAATACATAATTGTGATATTGCATGCTGGAGATGAGGCATGGTGTGAATGTTGGAAGAGCAGGGACTTTGATTGATGTATGAATGCCATGGGAATGTTTATAGCACTGCAGTGATTTGTGAATGTGGTGTGGTAAGATTGATCCCGTGGGGGAAAACTCATGATATGATCATTTTGTCTAATGGGTCAAGTTATTGACTGCAGAGCAGGTTTATAGCCAAGGTAGAAAATGAGGCTTGGTGGTGGTTATACAGAGGCTGGGAGTTTTAGCCAGGGGTTGAGTTCTTCATCTGCCCCTCAGAATTTCCAATAGATAGTCACAGATTTGCAATCAAGATTGCGGAGGCATGAGGAAGAGATCAAGTGTTTGAGGCAACAGTAGAATCTGTTGGGGAGCACCTCTTCCTATGTTGTGCCAGGAGTGGCACCAGGTCTGGCTCAGCCTAGGGTTGAGAGCAGATGAGAATTTCTCTGTGGAAGATTCCAGGAGTATTACCCTCCAGTTTTTGAGGGAGGCCTAGATCCATTCGGAGCTGAGCAATGGATGGGCATGATCAGTTCAATTCTTGACAGTATGGGGCTGGTGGGTCACGATAGGGTGATCTGTGCTACATTTGTATTGCGGGACGATGCTCAGATGTGGTGGGAAGTGATATCCCAGACACGAGACACAGCTGTGATGGATTGGAAAGAATTTAGACAGCTGTTTAATGAAAAGTATTACTGTGATGTAGCTAAGACTGCCAAGATGAATGGGTTTTTGAATCTCATTTAGGGAAAGGCATCAGTATCCGAGTATGTTAATAGATTTAATGGGTTGACCAAGTTTGCTTTAGACATGGTATCCACAGATGTGGCTCGAAAGGAAAGGTTTGTTCAAGGATTGAATCCTAGAATAGCTCAGGGCATCAAAGTTACCCTAGTGCATGAAGTCTCTACCTATGCTCAGGTGGTAGAGAAGGCTCTTGCTGTTGAGAGCATTAGAGATGAGAAAAAGAGTGCCACGGGGCATGGAGCTCAGATAGTGGTACCTCCATTTAGTGGAGCAAGCAAGAAGAAAAGCTGGAAGCCTTACCTAGAGTGCGCTCGGTGTAAGAGGCATCATCTGGGAGAATGCCGAACGAGGTCATGTTTCGCTTGTGGCATGGTTGGGCATCTAAAAAAGGATTGCCCAAGGCTAAGAGAGCTTGAGCAAAGGAGGATAGACAACTCGATTCCAACTCGAGTGTTTATTCCAGAGCAGTCAGAGTCTGGGACTGAGACTAACTCCTCGGGAGTGGCAGGTCAGTTTTCTAGTTCCGAATTTTGTGTTATGCTGATTGGTTTTGGTGCCATGCTGTTCTTTTGTTTGCTGCATATAAAGAGGCATAAAGTTGATATGCTGATCACATGGTTATGTTGTGATGGGAACGCAGTATGGAATTGACTTAAGGAATAAGTTGGGTTATGGAAATGATTCATCAGTGATTTTGACAAAACTAGTTTTGACTGGCAATGCTAAATGGTAAGGAAAGAATAACGTCTCTTGAGCTTGAGAGCTAGAGTGTTATGGCGGGGAGATGCATAGAACTCCTAGCTAGTGTGATGGATACCACTTAGTTAGCGCCAGTGGGATCAGGACAGGTTGGACTAGTCTGTGAGTTCCTGAATATGTTTTCAGGGGATTAGCCAGGATTTCTGTAATATGAAGAGATAAAATGGTGGTTTGATTAGTGCCAAGGATAGAGTTGGATTGAAGGCACTGTATTGAAGGGCTTAGTAGATTTGTAAAAACTCGAGGTTTAGGTATTGAATGAGATGGAATTCTCAAAAGTCGATCTTTGATCTGGTTAGTACCAGTTAGGGATCAGGGGAAAAGAATAAGCAAAGGGCGGTGTTTTTATCAGGTAAAAGCACTAGGAAGTGCTGGAATGTATTTTGAGAATTTGTTTAATGCTAAGTGTTTATGGATCAGATGAACAGAGCGTTCAAGGGATACCTTAGAAGGCAGGAGTGTCCTTGGATGGGCATGGTATTATATGTATTTTGTGGGAAGAGTTCTGAGGTTCTGAGTTTCTTGTTACAAGTCAGAATCAATTGGCAGGTTGTTATGACACCTCGGTGATACAGAGAAATGATTGATTATGCAACATGTTGGCTAAAAGGGCTTGACTAGAACTAGAGTAGGGTTCTGGTGGGCCAGGTGGCCAGTTCTGTGCTTGAGATTACTATTCCAGAGAAGATCAAAAGGAAGGATTGAGTGGAAGTCTTAGCTGTATTAACTAAGAGTGTTACAGTGTTAGGTATGAATCTATTGTGACATAAGGATCAGACTTGGGGTCTGATGGACACTGGGATTAATGGGAGATTCTGGATGAATCTCATGTTACTTTCTGATTCTCTTCATTCAGGCATCATGTCAGGATATCAATGTATGAAAGCTTTATGGTGATGGTTTGAGATGGAGAGGGGCATAATGGAATGCGTGATAAAGTTCTTAACCTGTTGGCAGGTCAAGACCAGGTATCAGGAATCTGTAAGGTTATTGCAGCCTTTGAGTATTTTGTAATGGAAATAAGAAAGCATCGCGATGGGTTTTGCGATGGAGCTGCCCAGGAAAGTGGGTAAGCATGATTGACTTGGGCTATTGTGGACCAGTGTTGTGAGAGAGATGATGTGCCTTCTTGAGAATTAAAGGTCTATCTTATCAGATGAAGACTTTATTGTTACTTCCAGGTTATGGAAGGGTGGGGGGAAGGCAATGAATATACAGATGGAATTTAGTATAGTTCATTGCTCTCAGGCTGATCATAATTAGAGGGAGAATTGTCCAGAGTTGAAAGGGTACCTTATGAGACAAGGTATGGTAGAACATGCTCGTCACCCGTTCATTGGAGTGAGATGGATGAGGGGTTATATCTGGATCATGAGATGGTTCAGGGGACCATTGGGATTATTAGAGGTTGGAGCTTGGATGCTCACTTCTCATATTAAACGGAAAAGAGCTACTGAATTGAAAAGCAGGAACATGGAGTTCCAGGTAGGAAGTTGTGTCTTCCTAAAGAATCACCATGGAAAGGGGTGATGAGTAAAGGCAAGTTGAACCTAGATTAGTATGACAGTTTGAGTCCTGGATAGGACTGGTCAAATTATCTTTTTGTTGGACCATAGTTTTGGTTCTGACGGTTGTACATTGTTTTATGTATTTCCATGCAGTGGACATGGGTTGAAAGAACTCATGAGTTGAGTCATGAGAATCTGGGAACAAAGTATACCTTGATTTAAGGTATGTGGCAAAAACAGTGAGGTCGAGAGAACGACCTGAGAAACTAGAATCAGTTGTACGGAATTGATATTCCGGGCAGTTCAGATACATTTCGAGGACGAAATTTCTGTAAGGAGGGGATAGTTGTAATGCCCCAAATTTCCTAATAAGGTTTTGGACCTTGATTGGGAGGCCGGGAGGGCCATAATTGATTTACTATGCTACTCAATGATTATATGCATGTTTATGTGGATTATATTATAATATGATGTTATATACATGCATGTGGGTCCACAAGTGTTTATTAAACTGTTTTGGCAATTTGGGTCGTTTAGAGCATAATTGAGAATTTGGGTGCATTTTGTGATTTGTGAATGAGATCCCATCATTATGGAGATATGTTCGAGCTTTTCGGCTTTAGACGATCATGAAATGCAAGTGTTCGGTCTAGTCATAATGGGTTTAAGTTCGGGGCTCGGGGTGAGTCTCGGGGTGGTTTTAATGATTAGAGCATTACCAGGAATTAAAGGGTAATGGGATATGGATTATTGGTGTTTGAGAATATTGAGAATAGCGGGAATTGGAGAGTGTTAATTATGATTAACGAAATAGGTGCGAAAGGACGATTTTGCCCTAGGTGGTTGTTAAGGTTTTATTTTAGGCTTAAGGGCATTTAGGTCTTTTCCCCTAAAGGATTTATATAAACTGTTAAGGCTGTAGAAGAGAAGCAAAAACAAAGTATCCTTCTCCTTCTCTCCCGATAGGTTTTCTCCTTCATTTCTATTTGGATTTTCAAGGTTCTTTTGAGGAATTAAGCCAAGGAACCAAGCTTTGCCAAGCTAGGGTTATGCTCCACCATTGATGAGGATGTGTTGCTGAGATTGAGGTGAGTTTTTAGCCATTAGAACTATAGCTTTTACTCTGTTTTCTGAGTTAAGTTCCAGCTGGTTTTTGAGTTGGAAAGTTGAGTTTCAATGGGTGTTTTGGCTAGGGTTCTTCGGGTTATGATGCTTGGGGCATGTGAGGATGGTTTTTAGGTTCATTTGGGACTGAATTTGATGTTTGGAAGCTTTTGATTTGGGTTGGAAATGGTAGAATCGAAGGAGGAAATTTCAGGGCTGAAGCTGGCTGAAGGTAGCGCTACAGCGCCCAGTGTAGGGTGCTACAGCGCTACCTGCAGAGGAGGTTGGGCGGTTGTGGTTCTGAGTAGAGCGCTGGGGCGCTAGGAGGGCAGCGCTGTAGCGCTGCCCTGTTTCTTCAAAACCCTGTTTTAAGTGTGTTTAAGGGTTTTTGGCTTGGGGTTTCAATCCTTAAGGCCCGGGATCGAATCTACTCACCATGTGGGCATGTTTCGAGGTCCCGAGAGTGGGGTTTAGACCAAGACCCTATCATTGTTGATTTTCATTAATTGGAGATTATATTTGGTTATGACTAGGTGACCGCTAAGGGATTAAAGGATTGATCGTTCTCAAGGGTCGTTCTCGCTCGGACCCGAGGTGAGAAAACTGCACCCCATGTGTGACATGCATGGCTATTTATGATGCATGTTGGATGTTTAAATGTAAACATTGATAGCATAATGAATGCTTGGTAACTTTGCCCATTTGCATATGATTATTATTGAGACAGGCTGGATGGTTAAATGTGATGCATGAGATGGACGAGAAACATGTGATTAGGGCATGCCATGAATGATGAATATGAGATTAGTCAGAGCTTGAGTCTCTGTGTTTGTGCTTGATCAATATTATGCTCACAACTGTTAGGTAAGCATGCTGAATGTTCTACTCTTGGATGAATGACATATTGATAGCATTGCTTACTTGTGCATGGCTCTAACTAACTAGTTAGATTTGGCAAAGGTGTTAGTATCAACTGTGAAGCTGTGACTCTCTAGTCAAGTTCGGCAGTGGTACTGGGCACTGGTCACATTTTGCTGACTCACTAGTTAGGACGACTTTAGCGTGTTCAATGCAAGCCATGTCGATTAGACCTAGTCGACCTTCTGCATTGAATGACTCAAAGAGCATTAATCCAGGACCAACCTCAAGTATAAACAAGCGCTTATCTAGCCAAAGGCTAGTCATTTAGAGCCAGGGCTAGCGAGCCCCGTGACTGTTAGGTCACATGGCTATGGGCACCGACCCTCAGTGACATGCTTGTCAGTGACTCATTTGATAAGAGCCATTGCGGGAAAGCCTAGGTAATGGTGTAGTTACATGACTATGGGCACTGGGCCCCTAGTGACTTGTTTGTCGGTCACTCAGTATGGTTTAACAGGACCTCAAAGTGATATTCACTCATCTGATCAGAGCTATGAGCTCTGTATGATCATTTTGATCATCATATGCATGGCTTTGGGCACTGAGGCTCTAGTGACTTGCTTGTTGGTCACTCAACATGGTTTACCAGAACCTCAAGTGTTGAGACACTCATCTGATTAGGATTGACTTGATGATCATCCAATTAGAAGGGCATGATTTCTTATCTGAGCCCCTAGTGACTTGTTTGGCAGTCACTCAGCATGGTTTACCAGAACCTCAAGTTTTGCAACACTCATCTGATTAGGATGGACTTGATAGTCCTCCAATCAGAAGGGCAGGATCTCTTCTCCTGGGTACCCCAGCCTTGTTTGAATTCATTTGCATGCTCGAATAAAGCTATGTTTGCTAGGCATGCTAGATATGATTTGATATCATGATATGACTGTTCATGAGCATATGAGTTTTCTTGCTGGGCTTCGGCTCACGGGTGCTTTGTGTTGCAGGTAAAGGCAAAAGGAAGCTGGACCATCCTTGAGTTGGAGAGCTTAGGTGATGACGTGTACATATGCGGCTGCTCGACCAATACTTGGGCGTGGTTTGAAAGGGGAACTAGGGTTAAACCCTGTTTTGCCGCTTAGAACGAGCTGTTGTAAATATTTTCTTGTAATAGACTCTGAAATTATATTGTTGGGATCCCAATGTATACAGTAAACGTTCTAATGAAACATTATATCATAACCAAGATTTTTAAATCCCTAAACCGCTACTAATCATACTTAGTTACACGTTTATGGCCAAATGACTCGATTAGCAGGTTTAGCATTGTTTGCAATGTGCACTGTAGCGGTCCCTGGAGTTGGGGCGTTACAGTTGTACAAGAGGAGATGGTCTCAGATCAAGTAAATACACCACCAACTGTTCGCAATGAACAACAACCAGAAGATGCCACAAGTTCTAGTAAGAACAATAGAGAGCTTCGTTGTAGTGGGAGGGTTGTCAAGCAACCAAGTCGCTATGAACATGAAGTTCAAATGCTTGTGTCTGACATAAACAAAGATGATCCATTGACACATAAAGATGCAATGAAAGATTTTGACAAAGAAAAATGGAAAGATACCATGAACCTGGAAATGGAATCGTTGTATTCCAATTCAGTCTAGACTCTTGAAGATCTTCCTGAAAATGTTAAACCTATTGGTTGCAAATGGATATTCAAGAAGAAAAGAGGAGCTTATGGGAAAGTGGATACTTTCAAAGCTAGGCTTATAGCCAAGGGCTATACTCAGCGAGAAGGGGTTGATTATGAAGAAACCTTTTCTCCTATGGCCATGCTTAAATCCATTTGCATACTCTTGTCCATAGTTGCTTGCTTGGATTATTAGATATGGAAAATGGACGTCAAGACAACATTTTTGAATGGCTATCTTGATGAGACTATTGACGCTGTTTTTCTTCAACTTAATTATGTAGAGCAATAAGCAACGATTTAGAAAAAATTGACGAATTCAGAGATTTTAACGTGGTTCAGCAGTTAAAATCTGCTTACGTCCACGAGTCACTGTTATTATGAACACTCTCTCAAAGCTTTGAATGAAAGCAATTTGGCAAAGTCTCTTCTTAGTACAAATTTATGCGTGTCTACAAATGACCTAGTCCAAGCAATTTTATAGACCTGGTTGTAGGAATATCTTCCCCCAATTCAGGATAGTTACAATCAAATGTTTAAATTCAAATAATTATCCCCATTAATAATACAAATCAAATTCATTAATTAAGCAACGATCCCATAAAAATAGGGATTTGTTACACGGTGTTGACCAATCCCTAAGAAATAGGGATTTCCTAACAGCTTTCCAATGTGATAAACATGTCACCGAGCTCGATTTTCGCCTTAACGCGCTTTCGAGACCAACCGAACTTTGAGCTCACCATTCCAGCTGTTGCCTCCTCCTCTTTCGCCGAGTCGATTGAACTCTCTCCTCAGAGAAGCTTGGTATGTTTGAGCCTACAGATCATGCTCGAATGCCAATAGTAGATCTAGAACTGTTCGAGAATTTGTACAAGTGTACTGCTAACACTTGTTATTCTGGAGCTTACTCTTTTTGAACCTACACTTTGAGGCTATCTGTTTAATCTCGAAATGTGGGTGTAATATTTTGCCCCCTCAAAAGAGTTGGTTCGAATCCTCTGAGAAGGAAACTTTTGAACTTCATTTTGGAAAAACGTGCCCACCTACCACACTCGAGTGTGGACACGTGTCATTAGGGGATTGCATACAGAGAGTACTTGAGTATTCTTTTATCTGCACACGTCCTTTCCTATTCTATTTTTGCCACCAACTCTTAAGATCAAATGCGATCCCTTAGATCATTTTTTAACCAAAATCAAGAGCTCATACTCTCCTTTGAGTACCAACTTTGTAACGTCCCAAATTACCTAATAAGGCTTAGGGCCTTGATTAGGGGGCCATGATGAAAATTTATGTGTTTATGTCATATATATGTGTATCATTATATGATTATGTGAATTATATTATAATATGACTTGATATGCATGTGTTAGGTGTATTAAATATTCATGTGGGCCCGTTTCTGATTAAAATAGAAATTTTTGTAATTTGGCCTGTTACGGGTATACTTGTGCATACATGTGATATATGTGTGAGACCACGTTATTATGTGGATATATTTGGGTTATTTGGCACAAGACGATTCTAGCGAGCAAAGTAGTGGTTTAGTCATAACGGAATCAAATACCCAGCTTGGGGGTGAGCCTAGGGGTATTTTGGTAATTTAGTACATTACCAGGATTGATCAGGTAATGAGAAATTGTTTGACAATTATTTGAGGATATTGGAAGTAACGGGAATTATAAGGCATTAATTATGATTAACGGGGTATAAAACAAAAGACAAATATGCCCTCAGGGGCATAAGGAGGTAAGGATTAAGCTAAGGGGCATTTAGGTCATTTTGTGCCAAATTAGAGGCTTAAGTCATTGGTTTCTTTAGCTGAAGGAAACCTCAAAAAAGAGTATATCAAACACTCTAGCTCCTTCTCTCTCCCTCTATACAATTTCTTTGTTCTCTCTTATCACCTTGGGGATTTTGGAAGGAGGAAAGCTCAGAAAATTGGAAGGTTGAAGCAAGAGTTTGGCTAAGGGGCAGCTTGGGCTTGCACACCATTAGTTTGAGGTAAGGATTCTCTGAGTTTTTCTGTAAGTTCTTCATGTTCTTGAGGTGTTCTTGAGCTTTGAAGCTCAAGATGTGGGTTTTGAGTTTTGGTGGATTATAGATCAAGTTTAAGGTTGGATTTTGATGGTCTTGATGTATTGATGATGTTTTCAAACTGAATTCTAAGTTTGGGATGCGTTTGGGGTGAATTTTTGATGGCTTGGATTCAGGGAAAATGCAGGGGAAAACCCAGGATATCTGGGTTCGTAGGGGAGCGGCCCAGCGCTGGAATTGGGCGCCCCAGCACTATGCAAAGGAAGCCTTGAGGGGGCTCTCTGACTTGATTGGCGCCCCAGGGCTACCCTTGGGCACCCCAGCGCTAGACCATTCTTAGAAAAACCCATTTTTAGAGCTTGGGAAAGCTTGGGGGCTCGGGGGATGGTTCCACCACCCCGTGTGGTGGGATTGGAAGTCCCGAGAGCACGGGTTTAGTCTCGGAGTTTGTTTTGGGGGAATGAATCTTAATGAGGTTATTATTTGTGGTTGTGACTAGGTTACCGCTAGGGCTTGGGACAGAATCATGCTCGAGGGTTGTTCATATTTAACTCGTGCTTGGACCAAAGGTAAGAAACTTCACCCAATACGTGATGTACGTGATTAAGGATTGGCCTGAATGTTGAATATAGATTTGATCAGAGCTTGGGCCTCTGAGAATGTGCATGATTATGCTTGTGATCATTGATTAAGCATGATGAATGCTCTGTATCTAGATATTTGATATATGATATATGCTTGTCTACATTATCTGATTGAGAAAGGCTAGACTTATGAGTCTAGGACAGCAATAGTGCTAAGCGCTGGTCGAAAGTATTGACTTATAAGTCAAGGGCAGCAATTTCATGCTGAGTGCTGGTCGTTTTTGTTAGGCTAACCAGGAGCGCATCATACGCTTGTCCGACCCAATGGTTGTGGAAAACTCAGCGCCAAGTATGTAGGGCCAGCTCTAAGGCTGGTTATATAGAGGATAGGGCAATGGGCCCCGGGGTGATTTATTAGTCCCATATCCTAGGGATGGGCCCCGAACTTGACATATGAGTCAAGAACAACATTAGCACACTGAGTGCTAGTCGAAAGCATTGACTTATAAGTCAAGGACGGTAATAGCGTTGAGCACTGGTAGAAAAGCATTGACTTATAAGTCAAGGGTAGCAATAGCGTGTTGAGCGCTAGTCGATATGGTTATGCCTAATTGAGAGTATGCCATACGTTTGACCGACCTATTGGTCATGGAAAACTAAAGCGCTAGGTACGTTGGGCTAGCTCCAAGGCTGGTTATACAGATGATAGGGCAATGGGCCCCATGGTGACTTATTAGTCCCATATCCTAGGGCGCTGAGCCCCAGTATGATTCATTAATCATGTATTTTGGGAAACGGGCCCCGATATGATTCATTAATCATTTATCAAGGGCAACTAACCCCATATGATATTGTAGTCATTTATATAAATGGAATGCATGCATGAGCAAGGTTATTACTGCTAGGCATGCTTATTATGATTTTGTAACATATTATTAACTGCTTATGAGCATGTTTAAAGTTTTATTGTTGAGCCTTGGCTCATGGGTGCTATGTGGTGTAGGTAAGGGGAAAAGGAAGTTGGACCATCCATGAGTTGGAGAGCTTCGGTGATGATGTGTACATATGCGGCTGCTCGACCACCACGGCCGGGGTTTCTCAGAGGAACTAGGGTCATACCCTATTTTGTCGCTTAGGTCGGCTGGTTGTAACTTTTCAATTGTAATTAACCTTTTTATATGTTAGTTTGGGATCCCATGTATGAAAGTAAACATTTTAGTGAAACGGTTATACCTTTTGTTGACACCGTTTTTCGTCAACTTAAATCTGAAGAGCACTAAACAATGATTTAAGAAAATAAGGAAGAACAATTGGATTTTTACGTGGTTCAGCAGTTAAAATCTTCCTAGTCCACGAGTCAATATTATTGATCTATGGTATTCTCTCAAAGCTTTTACAAAGCAATTTAGCTGAGTGTTCTCAGTACCAAATTTTGCGTGTCTACAAAAGAAATTCTCTAGTCTATTTATAGATTGGTTAACAAAATATCTTCCCCATATTTTGGGAAGTTACAATTCAAATATGAAATAAATATAATTAAATACATTAATTACATAATATCCCATGATAATTGAGATTTAATATCATACAATAGCAAATCCCTAAGGAATAGGGATTTCCTAACAGTTGTCGTATGTAAAATGCGTTGCTGACCTCGAAGGCAAGGCTTCAAATTTTATAGATCGATCAACTCTTCGAGCTCGTTATTATAGTCAGCCGCATCCTTATCCCATGCTTTCATCAAGCTCAATCTTCCGAGACCAACATGTTCGAGCTTGCAACTAAGATTGAATAACACCCATAGGCATCAGAGAAGATTCGATCATCGAGCTTGATGCTTAAGCTCGAGCCTTCTGAACTGGTGCTTGATCGCTAATAAGTACAAGTCTGGAATCATGAAAATGTATACAAGTGTTGAACCCTAACTTGTTATCTTTGAGCTTACACTTTACGAGCCTACATTTTGAGGCTCATTTATGACGTTTTAGAAATTTGGGTGTAACATTTTGCCCCCTCAAAAGTGTTGGTTTGAATCCTATGAGAAGGAAACTTTTGAACTTTACTTTCAAGAATCGTGTCACCTACCACACTCGAGTGCAGACACGCGTTACTTGGGGATTGAATACCCAGAGTACTCAAGTACTATCTTTTCCTGTGCAAGTCCCTTCCAATTCTTTTTGCTGCCATATATCTGGAATTATATATGATCCCTTGGATCTTCCTCTAATCCAAACCAACGACCCAAATCAATTCGACTTTTGGAATGCTGACTAGGGTATATATAAACTCTCTCTTCTTCTCCAATTTTCACTTTCACCTTTCTAAAAATTATACACCAGAGAAAACTAGAGCCAAAAATTTTCTTCTCCTTCGCATGTTCTCAAAGTCCACAAAACAAAGCAATCTTTCAACCTTCAGTTCAGTGGGATTGTTTCTTCTGCCTCTTCAACAATCGACGATATCATCGTATCCTCGATCTAATTTGTGTAAGTGCTCTGATCTTTCATTGTTGTATATATATTTTTGCCATTTTACTTGTTTCTTCTATTTGCGTGGATACCTCTGGTTTTTTTGCCAAATTTTATGGATTTTTTCTTCCATTAGGCAAGTTTTTTTATACGAGTAATTTTGGCATGTTTAGAATCAAGGTTTAGACTGAAAAATTTATGGTAGAAATGTGAATGGAGTTTTTCTGGTAAAGGGGGTTTCGTGTAGCTTAAGAAATAGGGTTTTGGTTTAGGGTTTAAATGCATGAATCCCAAAAACATCACCTTTTCGGGTAACTGCCAACTTTTTCCCTAAAAATTTGGAATTCTTTTAAATTGGTATTATCCATCCCACTCTCACGTGGGCGCACTCTCGATGCCCGAGTTTTACAACAGTTCAGGACAGACATCCAATTTAATCTCGCCCTTTCGAGGCTTCAGTCTCGATTGAGGCAATCTCGTTCTCTTGAGTTATCAAAATTTTAATCCTTTCTTATTATTTTTCATATGATGGGCCCTCACCTTTTTCTTCCCTGTTAGATGTCGCAGTACTCTGAGAATCGGTGGGGGCCCAAGTTTGCAATCCCTTACCACCTACCAACTCCCCGTCTTAAATCGCCTTTCACTCAAAACCAGCGATTGATCCGCAAGCACAAAGAGCAGTGTGAGCAAGAAGATATACAGGACCATTTTTGACGTTAGATCGACGAGGTCGAAGCGAGAAAAAGAAAAAGATTTCGAGTGGCAACTTATCCTGACCCAGACCCCGAGATCAAGCCTATCCCATTAGACCCCAAACTCAAGGTTACCGTAGTCTTTCCACCTGGTGAGCTCGTATTCAGCTTGATGGAGGGTCCTTCTAACCAACCACTTAAAGTTCCCAAACCACTTTCCATCCCGGTCTCGGAGAGTTCTTTCTTCGAGGTCAAACACTGCCAAAGCTCCATAACCTCAACTCGAAAAATTTCTGAGCTCCTCTCTTGCCACTGGTTGAGACTCTCTAGAAATTTGGTCTGTCGTCCTGCTAGCTCCGACGAGAGGAGCTGCTCTGCACCTAGGGAAGACAACCCATATAGAAAGGTTAAGCTCGCGGCCTAGAGCCGTGAGCACTTACGAGCTGGGGTCTTGCCACCCCTAAAGGATTATTTTTTAGGCTTTCTCTGTTAGGAACGAGTTTCCTAATACGCAGCGGAACGGTGGTGTGGTTGGCCCAGTGTACAACAAAAATTTTGTAACATATTTAAACTACCTTTAAATATGCGGATCCATTAATATACATACATTAATCATAAGCAAGATAATAATAGAAATCATACCTCTTGAAGCCTATCAAGTGTCCTTGCTATCTTTTCGTATTTAGAACGATCTTCCTATCCAAGCCGCTCCCACGTACTCACACCAAGATCTTCCAAAGCGTTCTCTTCACCTCAAGAAATGTGTGGGCACTTAGAGAATGAAGGATAGTTTATTAGTGATTCTACTTGATGTACTCAACACATGAGATCAAGAGAATAGGCCTGAGAATTGGTTCTTTATTTTTAGGGAGAGAAAACTATCGTTCTATTTTTCACAGAGCGAATGTTCAGAGTTGTCTCACATACTCTTATCTTATCTGAATAATTTTCTGATTAGTCATACTTAACAGAAAATATTCAAAATTTAAAAAATAAATCTGTAACCATTTTACAATTTACTTTTTAATTAATTAATTATTCTATTAATGAAAAATTCCAAAAACCAATTTTTGAATTATCCATTAATTAATTAATTAAATAAATAAAATTGAAAATCCCATCCCTGAAAAAAGCTATCCCTACACGCCACACACAGTCCATGGACTGTGTGTGAACGTGTAGCTTCATAATTTCTAGGGATATTGGTTTTTCAAATTTTATTTAATTATTTATTCAAATTACTTTCTCAGATAAGATCTAACAACCTGATAACTAATTCAAATTAATTATCTCTTTAATTAATTATCAAATATAATTAATTATTTGAATAAATATTAATCTTTTAAATTCAAATCCAATTTTAACTTATCAGATTATTTTCTCCCACTCAAATAAAGATATTTAATTAATTCTACCAATTAATTAAATCCAAAATTTTCGAAAATAAACATTTAATTTATTATAATTTCGAAAATTATAATTAATTAATTAAATTTCGAAAATTAATTTAATTATTTAATATAATTTTGAAAATTATACAATAATTAAATATTAATTAATTTTGTTAACTACAACTAATTTGTAATTAATTAATTAATCACTATTATCATATAATTGCATATTTGGCCTGAAGAACAAATTTCTTCTTAAATATGTCTTTAAACTATTTTCCATTCATATCAACTCTTACCTTGAACAGTGTTGATAGAGCCGCTATGGGGACCTATGTACATACAATTCTAAGCTCCAATAAATTTGAGATTATTAATTAAACTCTTTAATTAAATAATCTTAATTTATTAATCTCATGATTATTCCATTATAAATATGAGACTGCACTCTTGTAATTATAGACATTTCATTTACTGAGTACTTTATAATCATAAAACGTCCATTGATATAATCATTGCATACAACTTGACCCTCTAATAATGGTTCATAATTAATCGAGAATAAAATTACTGTTTTACCCTTTTAATTATCTCTTGTTTCCTTAAGTACCATTGACTCTACTAGTGAAGGTTAATTCATAACTAAATTATGAATTTGAGCTCAATAACCTTTCAGTCCCAAAAGTCAACCCTTAAGAGAACCATCATTCAATATCTTGTGAGAAGGTATAGATTCCATATCTGTATACTATGTCCCCAGCCATCTATATTAATGAGTTTCCAAAACAAAAGTTTCTAGCCTGATCATTCTGAAAGACCCAAACAAGTGAATCAAAGAACTCATATAATATAAACAGGAGTTCATAGTAACTTCAGGATTAAGATCAATTTGTATATGATCATCAGTTGATATATTTAATTAATACTCCAAAACGGTATTTAACTAAGTATTAATATATCTGGTCTAGTTCTATATATTCTCTAATATATAAAGCACCTCCACTAAAGTGTCCTACCACACTAGTGATCCGGATCTAGATCACATGTATTCATAATACTAGTGGACCGTACTTGCAGTAATTAATCTAAAGATTCCATAACTTTATTTTACTGCGAACTATTCAAGTTCATTTATCTCAAACACAATCCTCCCGTACCAATACGTGTTTGAGATTACATATATGAACTTAGGAATTTTCCTGATATTTACATAATATTATCATAGAATAATACAGTCCATAAAATATATGCATAACAAATTCAATTTATTTATTTATTTCAAAAAACAATGTCTACTACATATGCTTTCAGGGCACATTTCCAACATTCTCGACTATGTCAGCATTGCTCCATTCCAACTTCAGACGAACTCGTATAGGATCCTGTCTGCCCTGAAGTCGTTATATAAGGAGATGAAGTGGGATGAGCCCACAATACACGAGATCTTGTATCTCTTTTGCCTCAAAAGCAACCTTTCCCGAGCCCACGACAGAGATGGGTTCTACTATCTGTCCAGCTATCCAAAAGAGAAGCGCTTGTTTGAGGACATTCCAAACCACCCCCCGAACTTCAAAACTGTCTTCTTTTGGAAAAATGGTCTCGCTCCTTCTCGATTCCACTCCTTTCGGAGAATTCGTAAGTCCCACATATTCTCTAGCTAAATTCGCTTTTAGTTTGTGGGCACTGCTGACTTACTTAAATCTTTTATATAGCCACCTATCATCGTACTTAGCATACAGATGCCATGAGGGAGTTTAGGGAAACCATCCTCAAGCTTCCCTATGGTCGACGATCCCTCTCCTATCTCTTCCACAAGGACAAGCTTCGTTTGTGCAACCTTATAGGAGAAGGCAAGACCACCAATGACTCCAGAAACTGCAAATAAGCGAGATGGGAGGATGTACCCATGCCCACTGCCAAGCTCCCTATGAGAGGCAACAGTGGGGTTCAAAGCTCTCGGCCCCATCGACCTCGCCCCTTCAAACCCTCAGGCTTAGGAAATGAGGCACATAATGAGGCCTCAGCGAGCTCGTCAGGAGGTAAAGTTGTGCTCGATTCATCCATGTGGTCTCCTTCATTACCTAAGCACAAGCCTGACATGATGATCCTCTTCGAGGACCCCATGGAGAACGTGGCGGGGCCTTAGGAGCTAACATGTGCTCGTATATGCTATCTCGGGCCGGCCAGGCATGTAGCAACCTCGACGCCAATGTGTGGCGATTTTTGAGAGGGGAAAACCCCACACACCTAACTGACCAGATGGTGGAGTTCTATGTCTCGGTGAGTCTAGTTTTTGTTGTCTTTAAATCTCCTTGGTTATCTATTTATTTTCTAATCCTTATAAACACATTTTTTTTATTCCAAGCCCTTCTCGGTGTTCTTCGCCAAAGTTCGGTGTTCTCCTCGAAGATGGTGATGGTGGAGACCCTGGTTTATGAGGCAAACCAAGCTCATAATCGAGCCGAAGATGGTCTGAAGAAGGCCAAAGGAGCCCAGACCAAATCTGTGGCAGCCCGAACCAAAGCCAAGGATGCCCTCAAACCTCTCCAAGCCAAACTTGACTCCTCCGAGGTGACTATCAACAACTTGAAGGCGGAACTCAACACCAAGACAACAGATTTTGCTACCAGGGCCGAGATAGATCGCCTGAAAGTGGAGAAAAATCTTGCTAAGGCTGAGGCTGAATGCCTGAAGGAGGAAAATAATTCCACCTTCAAAATTCTTAAGGACGAGAAAAAGTGCATGCTCGAGGAGTTTAAGGCCAAGAAAGATTGGGCTACCGACCGAGCTATGTATATGATGTGATCTCTGAACCCCAACATCGACACCTCATTCCTCCAGGACAAAGAAGAGGAGTTCATCTACAAGTGGAAGGCTCGGTTGGCCAAGGAGGAGGTCACAGCCACCACCCAAGATGGCAGGAATGGGGACGAGAAAGGCGACGAGGCCGAGTCTGGTTCAGCCAATCAACAGCAAACTGCTTCAAATAGGGCTACATCCCTTAGATTTTTTTTTTTGTAATTATATTTTTTGTGCCCTCGGGGCAATGACAATTTACAGCTCGATTTTGAGCTATTATAATTATCTTATGAATTTATATCATAATAGTAATTTTTGTGCTTTCAATTTTCTAGCTCGAAGATCTTTTTGCACTTTGCTTACCTTTAGCTTTAGCTTTTTGCCTTAATATTACTCACGATATTTCTGGATCGAAATATTTTGAACATGCTATTATTAAGGACCTGCTTTTATACTTGTTTATTCGTACAAAAATACGTTGGGTTTAAGTTTGAATTTCAATACATTCATGCATAGTTTATTCGAAGTGCCCATGTTCGACTTCGTTATTGTCAAGGTCAAACTTTACTTTTACAATGTATTTGAAAAATACTTAACTGGTATGTAATCCTATTAGTCTAGTTATATTTTGCTTTTCCAATTACTTTTCCTCATCCTCGAGAATGGCCTCGAGGTTGCGAGGTCGAAACTTATTTGCAAATATTTCCAGCCATAGTTTCGACTTATAGTTTATAGTTGGTTTATCTAGAATTCCAACTTTTGACTGTCGATTGGATGTTGCTAGTTTGTTCCATAATTTTTTAGTTCGCGTGTTTGGTTAATGATACATACACTTATTAATTTCCTTATGTCGGGTTAATAATCCAGACATTGCTATTGGAGTTAATATTTATTTATGTTATATTTTTTGAGCCTATGGTATGATTGTATACCACTTATGCCCCCTTAATATCCTATGATTGTGATCTTAGGTTATTGGATTTTGAGGGTTTGCAAAAAAGTATAACAATAAAAATACACTTTTGTATGAAATTTAATATTTTATTGATAAAAAGCAAAAAATCAAATACATGCTTGGTTACAAATAATAAGGTTGTAGATGTTCACCATTCCAAGCTCGCGGAACCATTCCTCCATTCAACCTCGCCAGCTTATATACTCCAGGTTGAATCATGGACTCGATGTGATAGGGTCCTTCCCAATTAGGACCAAGTACCCTGGCAGATGGGTCTCATGTGGCCAAAAACATGCGCCTTAACACCAAGTCTCCCAATCTTAATTTCCTATCTCAAACCTTCTTGTTAAAATTTCTAGTATCTCGTTGCTGGTATGCAATGTTTTTCAACTGGGCTTCATCTTATCTTTCTTTGATGAGGTCCAGAGTCTCTTTGAGCTGAGACTGGTTCGAGGTTTGGTCATATGTGTCACGCCTTATGGTTGGGATTTTGTCCTCGATGGGCAACATGGCCTCGCACCCATAAGCCAGGGAGAAATGGGTATGCCCTGTCGAAGTTCTTGCCGTGGTTCTATAGGCCCACAAGACTCGAGGTAGCTCCTCTGGCCATCTCCCCTTTGCTTCTTCTAATCTTTTCTTCATGGAACTTTTCGAGGTTTTATTGACTGCTTCGACCTGGACATTTTCCTGTGGATGTGCCACGGAGGAAAAACTTTTTATTATCCCATTCTTTTCATAAAAATGTGTAAACAAATCACTGTTGAACTGTGTCCCATTATCTGATACTATCTTCCTAGGCATCCCATATATGCAAATGATGTTTTTTACTACAAAATTTAGGACTTTTTTCGAGGTGATGGTGGCCAAGGGTTCAACTTCGGTCCATTTTGTGAAATAGTCCACAGTGACTACAACATATCTTACTCCACCTTTTCTAGTTTGTAAGGAGCCTATGAGATATGTTGTACCCTAATTTTATCCCGAGTTTATTCACTCAGTTCGGGTACAGCTGGCAAATAAATATACGGAGAAATAACCAAGGAGATGATATCTGCTTATTATCCACGAAGACAACTCCAGTTTCATGTGGACACGTGTGGTATTAGGCGTCCTAGGTTTAACCCAAGCTACAGACATGAAGGTTGTGAAGCGCAAGCTCATAATATTCAAACGTTAGTCAAAGTACGAGCTTGGAGGAGATATTCAGCTCGTGGTAATTCATATATATTGCACACCTGCGGATCCCCAGAGACTCGGGTCCTTTTATGCGTTTATTTATGACAGGCTGTCATATTTAATGTTCCAAATATTAGGAGAACATTTACTGCATGATCAAATCATATCCCATTATAAATGGGAAATATATGTATTAAATGTAATAAATATGTATATGTGTGATTGACTCACGCGGTTATCCAAACCTGTCTATGGAATTCCCTTATAAATACTGGGAATGTAGGTCAGGGAGGGGGACCATAATTCTGTAATACTGAAACTCTGCCAAAATAGAGAGAAAAACAACAATAATATAGACTCGTGGACTACGTGGATTTTAACCACTGAACCATGTAAAAGATTTGTGTTCTTGTGAGTTCATTTCATTTTTCATTACGGTTTATTACTAAGCACTAATCTACCTTATTATTTCTTAATACACTGTTGGTGAAAAACCGCGTCAACAGTTTGGTGCTTTCATTGAGAGCGAAATTAGTGCTTCATCAAAACCCCAGTTGAATCTCATTATGGTGCTCACTCACTCAATGCACGACAATGAGATAGAACAACCTAGTGGGTAGGTGGCCCATCATACCGCTGTTTCGAACGAGCATGACCCTGAAGTCCAGCAACGTTTGGGAAAATAACCGGTGGGTCATGGCGACACTTGGAGTTAAGTGTCATTGCCACTGAATCCAAACCCAGACTACTTAACCACCATTGAGATGGAAAATATGCACTTAAAAAGCCATCTCGCTAAGGCAAACAGGCAAATTGAGGAGGTTTTGGCTCGGTTACCACCTCTCACAACTGACATTAATGTCGGAAAGAGGCAAAGTGGGTCTCACAAGTCCCACCGGAATAACCGATCCAAACCAAGTCGTTCAGTCAAAACTTCCACCCCAAGTTCTGTGCCTACAGGGCGAGACCACCAGAATGCTCATCCAAGTGGTCCTCATAGGGGTCATCAGCATATCAGTCAATCGGTTAGAACCGCAACCCCAAGTTTGTTACCTCCTTCACAAGAACCTAGGAATGCCCATGGAAACCCATGAGGAGGGGCTGGGACAGGCTCACAGAGATAGAATGTTCCAGCAAACCCTCCTATGTCACGATCGGATCATCAGGCGCAGAGAGCTAGAAATAATGGGGCAGAACAGAGGCGGGCTAATCTAGTTCTCCCTGATGGGACAAGGATTGCCTCGCCAATAAGGCATCCTCTGTCACCTATAAGACATCTGACGCCACCTCGTCCTACATGAGACATTCCATCTTATAGAGACAACAGGAGAAATCCTCCTCCATCTGCCAATACCTACGTCCCACTGACACGTGTTGAAAACCCAGATCCTTGGCCTCAACCACGAGCTATAATATTAAAAAATGGGAGTTACTGGAACAAAAGTTGTCGAAGTGGTAGGTCTGAGGGTGATCTGAGAAATCAACTTAGTTTGGCATAGAGCCCTCGGTACGATTCACAACCTGATTTGCGTGATAGTCTGAATTCGCAAAGAAGAAATCCATCTCGGAATGAAGATGTTAGTTATACTCGGCAAGAGGGAGGTCCTTCCATAGTACGTGATAATGGGAATGCCCCACCAAACCAAGCTCGAGCTTGGAGGGACAATAACCCATCAAACGTGTACGATAGGATGGGAGCTGTTGAACAGCCCCTAGATAACCTAGGGACCAGAGACAAAACCCTTGAGAGGCTATCTTTGATGGAAGAGAAAATGAAGAGGATTTTATCTGGAAAAGATAAAGACGATTGTGACTCAGAGGATGAGCTCGAGCCTTTCGCTCCAAATATTGCGGCGGCCACATATTCGATAGGCTTCAGAATGCCACACTTGTCAAAGTTTGACGGAGATGGAGATCCGTCAGACCACCCAGGATTTTTAATACCATGATGATGGCCCATAATGTCAGACTTGATCTAAAGTGCATTTTATTCCCTTCAACTCTGACCGGGCTAGGCAGGCAATGGTTTAAGCAATACAAGAGGCATTCTATAAGTTTGTGGAAAAAGTTTTCTTCTGACTTCAAAAAAGCATTCTGGGCTTCCCAGACAGCTCGGGTTAAGGCTGATTAATTAGCCAATGTAAATAAGCAACCTGGCGAAATGTTGAAGGCATATCTAAGTAGATTTGCCAATGTCGCTGCACGAGCTAGGGATGCCGATGATAGCTCCAAGCTTATGGAAATGAGGATGTGAATCCTTGTTGGGGGTGACCTGTGGCAAGAATTATAGAGAAAAGGAGTTAACAGTGTGGATGAGTTCTTGACACGAGCTCAAAGATGGATTAACCTGGAAGAGGCGTGAGCTTCCATCGCAGGAACCAGCCAGATCCCTGTCGAGCCCGTTGGAGCGGTAACGGACGTTCCAGCTACGGCTCAAACCGTTACCCCAAATAACCAAGGGGGGAGTAACAAAAGGAAGGGAAATGGTGAGGGCAACCAGAGTGGAACAAAGAAAAATAAGTTTGGGGAGAAATTCAAGCCTATTTACGCCACTTATATCGACCTTTGGAAAATTCTACTTGCCTTCCATGGAAGAAGCCAGAACCGTTGAAAAACCAAAGAGCGAGGAGAGATCCTTTGAAGTTCTACCAATTTCATAATGATATTGGTCATAACACTGATGACTGTCGACAACTGAAGGATGAGATCGAAACTCTCATTAGAGCAGATCCTTTGGCCTAGTACACCCGAAATCAGGTGGTCCCTAATCAGCCCGCTAGGCCCAACCCTCCGTCAGCCCTCGAAGTTCCAGTAAGTCAAACCAGAGCTCAAGCGAATCAGGATGATCCTCCTCCGATAATAGGGGGAGATATAGCAACCATTTCGGGAGGACCTCATCTAGCAAGCACGAACAGAGGGGCCCAGAAGACGTACATTAACGAACTAAAATCCCATAATGGAGTGGAGTTCTTCCCTGAATAGTGGTTATCAAAACAATAGCGATTGGAAAAACAACCAATCATTTTTACAGAAGAGGATGCTAACCACGCCCAATTCCCACATAACGATCCCCTGGTCATAACTGTTCAGCTCGCCAACCGGAAGGTCCAGAGGACATTAGTAGATAACGGGAGTTCTGTGAATCTACTTTTTAGGTCCACCTTGGAAAAAATGGGGTTGTCTGTAGAAGAATTGAAGGCAACCTCAATGACTCTATACGGGTTTTCTGGTGAAGGGTCAGCAGCCATCAGGATGATAGAATTAGTGGTAATATTGGGAGAAGGTTCATGAACTGTCTCCAAGCTACTTGAGTTCATGGTAATTGACTGTCCAGCTGCATACAATGCGATTTTGGGCCGACTTGCACCGTTGATGGCATTTGAAGCCATAACCTCTATCCACCACCTAGCAATAAAATTCCCCTTAGCTGCGAGAATATGCACTGTCAGAGGTGATCAGCTCGCTGCCAGAAAATTCTATAACATTTCTATGAAGGGAAAATCACAACCCGGGCATCAAGCTATGGTCATAAATGACAGAGGTGAGGAGTCCCGAGAAGTGGAAGTTACTTGTGGGATAGAAGAACCTCAGCGAAAAGAGGACAGTAACGACGCCCAACATGATGACATTGACCCATGGATAGGCAGAGAAAGGTTAGAGCTCCAGGCTATAGAGGAGCTCGAGGAGGTAAACATTGACCCTAATGAAGCTTCAAGAGTCGTAAAGATTGGGAAGACTTTAAATGATAAAAGGAAGAATGAGCTGATCAATTTCTTACAAGAAAATCTGGACGTTTTTACCTGGTCACATGAAGACATGGTGGGAATAAGCTTGAGTGTAATCATGCACACTCTATATTTGGACAAGAACGTGCCTGCAAAATCCCAAAAATGGAGACACTTGGGAACAGTCCGAGCTGAAGCTCTTGAGGAAGAAGTAGCTCGACTATTAAAGTGCGGGTTTATTCATGAAGCAAAATACTCGATCTGGGTTGCCAATCATGTGCTGGTCCCAAAGCCAAACGGGAAATGGAGGACCTGCATCGACTTCTCCAACCTGAACAAAGCTTGTCCCAAGGATTGATTAGTTGGTAGATGCCACGACAGGTCACGAACTCATGTCCTCCATAGATGCATATTCTAGATATAACCAGATCGCGATGAATCCTGCGGACCAGGAACATACTAGTTTCATGACCCCAAATAACGTATATTGTTATAAAGTCATGCCATTCAGGCTGAAGAATGCCGGAGCTACATATCAACGCTTAGTCAACAAAATTTCGCTGATCAGATTGAGAGAAATATGGAAGTGTATGTCGATGATATGCTTGTCAAATATAAGACTGTCGATAACCATGATTCCAATCTAAAAGAATGTTTTGAAATCTTAAGGAGGTATGACATGAAGCTGAATCCTCAGAAGTGCACGTTCGGAGTGGCGTCAGGACAATTTCTTGGTTTCATAGTCAACACTAGGGGAATAGAGGCAAATCCTGAGAAAATCAGGTCGTTGGTAGAAATGCCCTCACCCAGGTCGTGTAAAGAAGTTCAAAGCCTGACTGGAAAGGTGGCAACTTTGAATCGTTTTATTTCAAAATCTACTGACAAGTGCCTACCATTTTACAACTTGCTCAAGGGAAACAAGAAATTTGAATGGACTGAAGAGTGCAAACATGCATTACTCGACCTAAAAATGCCCCCAGTGTTATCTAAGCCTATGTCTGGAGAACCCCTATTTCTTTAATTGGCTGTGACAGAAAATGCAGTCAGTGTCGTGTTAGTCCGAGAAGAAGACCGTGCACAAAAACCAGTATATTATATAAGCAAGACACTTCTCGGAGCTGAGTCATGATACCCACTGATAGAGAAGCTGGCATTCTATCTGATATTGGCTTCTAGGAGCTCCGGCCATATTTTCAGTCCCATTCAATCAACTTCATCACCGACCAACCTTTGAGGCAGGTGTTGCAAAAACCTAAAACGTCAGGACGTCTGTTAAAATGGGCTATCGAACTTAGTCAGTTCGAGATACTGTACATGCCACAGACCTCAATCAAAAGTCAAGTCCTTGCTGATTTTGTGGCTGAATGCACCAAATTTCAAGAGGAGCTCTTGAAGGAACCGGTGCAGGAATTATGGAACATCTCTGTGGATGGATCATTGAACGAGAATGGATCGGGAGCAGGGATCATCTTAATCTCCCTAGAAGGGCATCGTGTCCATACAGCTCTGAGATTCAGATTCGAAACATCCAACAACGAAGATGAATATGAGGCTTTACTAGCTGGGATGAGAGTGGCAAGGGAGCTCAAGGCAAAAGTCATCCAATGCTATAGTGATTCTCAGCTCATGATTAATCAACTGTTGGGAGAATATCAAGCTCGAGGTACCAAGATGGCGACCTACCTAGCTAAGGTGAAGGGAGAGCTGTCCGAATTTGAGTACAATACTGTTGAACAAATACCTCGCGAGTAGAACTCTAATGCTGACGCTTTGGCAAGGCTTGCCACCACCAAAAGAAGTTGAGACATTGAATGTAGTGCTAGTGGAATTCATGGATAATTCGAGTGTTACAAAAATGGTAGAAGTCGAAATGATCGACACAAGACCGACCTGGATGACTCCCACAATGGAATACCTCACAATAGGAAGGCTACCTGAGAATAGAAAGGATGTAAGAAAAATACTATATCAAGCTCCGAGGTATGTGATAGTGGATGGGACATTGTATCGATGTGGTCATTCATTACCTCTACTACAATGTGTTCTACCCGAGGAAGCTAAAACCATTTTGCAAGAAGTGCACAAAGGCTTTTGTGGAGATCATGCTGGGGGGCAAAACCTAGCACTAAAAATATTGAGGTAGGGCTAGTTTTGGCCCACTCTAACAAAAGATTCAATCTCGTATGTCCAGAAGTGCGACAAGTGCCAACGTTTCACCATAATTGCTCGAGCTGCTCTAGTTGAGCTAACGATGATCTCATCCCCGTGGCCATTCACGGTATGGGGAATCGACCTAATAGGGTCCCTACCTATGGGAAAGGGAGAAGTTCGTTACGCGGTGGTGGCGATCGACTATTTCACAAAGTGGGTAGAAGTCGATCCTCTGGCAACCATCACTTCAAAGAGAATCCTAGACTTTGTGGTGAAGAGTATTATATGTCGATTTGGGCTTCCTAAAAAGATTGTGTCAGATAATGGGACACAATTCGACAGTGATCTCTTCACTGACTTCTATGAAAAATACGGCATTATTAAGAGATCCTCAGTAGCGTATCCGCAGGCTAATGGACAGGTTGTGTAATGCCCTAAACTCCAGGGACCGTTACGGTGTGCATTTTAAACAGTGCTAAACTCGCTAATCGAGTCATTTGTCCATAATCGTGTAACTAAGTATGATTAGTGATTTAGGGTTAAAAATTTAGGTTAAGGTATAACGTTTCACTAAAACGTTTACTATATACATTGGGATCCCAAAAATATAATTTAAAGGTTAATTACAAGAAAATATTTACAACCAGCTGATCTAAGCGGCAAAACAGGGTTTAACCCTAGTTCCCCTTTCAAACCTCGCCCAAGTATTGGTCGAGCAGCTGCATATGTACACGTCATCACCTAAGCTCTCCAACTCAAGGATGGTCCAGCTTCCTTTTGCCTTTACCTGCAACACAAAGCACCCGTGAGCCGAAGCCCAGCAAGAAAACTCAATATGCTCATGAACAGTAATTACATGTTGCTAAATCATAATCTGCATGCCTAGCAATAGTAGCCATATTCACGCTATCAAGTCAATCCTAAACAGATGAGTGATTAACACTGGAGGTTCTAACCATGCTGGGTCTTATAGCCCTAATAAGATGAGTGAGAGAGGAGTAAGTCACTAACGTGGGTTCTGCACCCTCAAATGAGTGACTGAGAAGTAAGTCACTAACATGGGTTCTGCACCCTCAAATGAGTGACTGATGAGCAAGTCACTAACATGGAATATGCACCCTTAGATGAGTGACTGATAAAAAATTCACTAACATGGGATTTGCACCCTTAGCCATGTGACAATACAGTCACATGGGCCTTCTGGCCCTGGCTCTGAGTAACTAGTCATAGGCTAGACAAGCGCTTTTAGTTTTCATCGAACTTGGGGTCGGTCCGACATTAATGCTCATGATGAGTCATTCAATGCAGATGTCAATTAGATCTAATCTTTTTGGCTCTACATTCATGACGCTTATGCCGCTCTTGACTCATAGGTCAATAACATATGACCAGTGCTCAGTACTATGTTGAACTTGAGTAGTAAGCCACAGCTTCACAGTCAGTTCTGACACCATTGTTGATTTTGACTAATAAGTCAATGCCATTCACAAGCAAGCAAGCAAGCTTTGCTAAGCAGTTAATATGCAGTTAATTTCCACATTTAAACATTCCACATGCCTCATGAATAACCATGCATATCACGTATGGGGTGTAGTTTTCTTACCTTTGGTTCGATTGAGAATTAACAAATGAATGACCCTTGAGAACGATCGATCCTTTGATCCTTCAGCGGTCACCTAGTCATAACCAAATATGGAATCCCATCAATAAAATAAATCATAAACAGGTTTATAATCTAAAACCTCACTCCCGAGACCAATCCAGTGCTCTCAGGACTCCCAAACCACCCAAACTGGGTAGTGGAACCATCCCCCGAGCCCCCAAAGTCATCCCAAACCCTAAAATTAGGTTTGCTGGAAAGTGAACTAGCGCTACGGCACTGACCAAGTCAGAGAGAACCCCCAATCTTGCTCTGCCTAGCGCTGGGGTGCCACTGACAGACCAGAAAAACTTTAGTCTTCTCCCCTGCGACTTCTCCTGAAAACCAAGCTTCAAAACCAACCCCAAACATCATCCAAACCTATGATTTAACCCCAAAACTTCATCCATACCTCAACCTCATCAAAACCCAAGAAAACTTTCTCAAAAACCTCATTGAATCCCCAACTATCTACTTCAAAATTCTTAGCTGAAACTAATAGAAAAAAGGGTATAAACCAAAGATTTTCATGGCTGAATTTCTTACCTCAAGCTTGAATTAGATCCTCTTCAATGGTTGAACCAAGGTCCTAAGCCCTTAAGCCTTGCTCTCCTAGCTTGGATCCTCAAATGGAGTTTTAAAAAAAAAAACAAAGGAATAAGAAGAAGGAAGATGATCGTGAGAAGAAAGAGGAAGAGGCTCTGTTTTTCTAAGTTACCTTAAGCTAATTGAAAAGGTGACTAAATCACAGATTTTGGCTCAAATGACCACTATGCCCCTAAGGTTAAAAACTCTCCCAAAGCCTTCCAAGGGAAAATCCGTCATTTCTCGACAATCTCGTTAATTATAATTAACACACTCCAATTCTCATTATTCTCAAATGCTAATAATTCATATCCCATTACCCTTTAATTCCTAGCAACGTTCTAATCACCAAATTACCCTGAGGTGCCTCTTGTGAGGAAAAGGTGGGCTCCCGAGGCTGTCCGGGGACCTGATTTAGAACAAGTTGTGTCAGGGGCAGCATCCGGCCCCTCCAGCCAAGGTAACCTATACCCCTATAGGAAATTAGATAGGGATGTTTCCAATTTTAGGTTAGTTCGATCTAACCCAAATCAGCTCGTCCATCGTCATCCTCATAACCCATATCGTAATATAACCATGCTCCAATGCGTAGACCACCTAGTGGTATGGCATGACCATAGTTACCCTAAGGGCACAGTTGTTGTTGACAACACTTTAAACTTTAGATCCGCCAATTTTTAGGAGTATGAAACCAACCGTAGGATCTAGTCTTCTCTGCTCGAGGGTGCATTTTCCCCTGGATTTAGACAGTACGTAGATGAATCTAGCCTTGAGGTTATTAAACGTAGACTCTCCCTCTCCTCCATTAATTCCAAGGCCGGAGGTCATGCCTATACACCCGTGTTGGTGATAATAGACTCCTCCCCCAGCTCGGAGGGTAGGATCTTTGTTTTCTCTATCCTTGTAAATGTTTTTTGACAACTTTATTTGTGAACTAACTCCTTTTTGTTCTCTTCAGGCGAAGAGATGGAACAAACTGGAGCTCCTGACCTCCGAATTTCTTTCCAAGTGAGAAAGATCGGCTCGGGCCCCATGGTGAAGAGGCCCAGGATTACAAAGAAGACCCCCCCTACCGCGAGAAACACCTCGAAATCCCCTGCTAAGGGGAAAGGCACAAGCTCGGCTCATGAAGTAGCTTCGATGACTTCTATTACCACTAGGAGGGTTCCCTCTCCTCCTCCTCCTCCTCCTCCCCGATTTGCACCTCCTCAAGCCCAAGTAATACAAGCTGAGCCTCTAGCCCCCATCATCTCAGCCCCGATCGTTCAAATACCAGTAGATCCCCATGATCTGGAAAATATCTCTGAAGCTTTTCGGGGTATCATTTGCGAGACAGAAAGCCATATGGTGGGGCACGCCTATAGGGCCAGCTCGAGGGATCTAAGGACCATCGAGGAGCGGAGCTCAGAGAATGTCATGGAATTAGCTATGGGAATGAACCTTACTGTAAGTTATCCTTCCTTGGTGACATATTTCTTCTTATTGTGATCAAGGGTATATCTCTAACTTGTTTTGTTATATTGTAATATGTCCTGGCCCAGTATCGCAGCATAGCCCGGGCTAGGGCTAGAAGTGATGAGCTCCGGGCCGAACTAAATGCAGCCAACACTGCCCTGACAGCTGCTCAAGAAGGTGAGCAGGCTGCCAAAGCTACCTTGGTGGCTGCTCAAAAGAGTGAGCATGATGCGAAGGCTACTCTCGCCTCGTCCCAGGAAAGCGAGCAAGCTGCAAAGAATGCATTGTTTGCCCCTTTAGGCTCAAATTGCACAACTTCAGGCCGAGGTTGATGAAGCCAAAGCACAACTGCTCGAGGCCGAGGCTGCAGTCAAAAAAGAAAAGGCCGCCTCATTGTCATCAATGAAAGAGATGCTATACCAGTGTTGGTCCTTCAACTCGGATAAGAACTTCTCTTTCATAGAACCCGGGCTGTGGGATCCGTACCTTGCAAAATTCAAGGCTTGGATTTTGCAAGAACCATCAGAGACTGGGGAGGCTTCCGTAGCATCCGAGGGGGATGGCGAGGAGGTCACCTCGGCTGTGCGAACTGTCGGAGCTCAATGATAGCTTTTTTGTATTTATCTGTAATTGTTTAACAATTTTTTTTAAACAATTGCCTTTAGGCTCAGTTCGAGGTTTTCCTCCTCGTGATATTTGCCTGCTTTATTTCAATATATATCTAACTTTTTGATCCATTTATCTCTCCTTTACTATCTCTCATGTTTACAAATCCTTAGACTTGTACATTCGAGATTTTAGGAATCGAGGTTTAGATCGGGATAGAATTTATCGAGCTTGGTTATATCCAAGTTTTGTGTGTTGATTTGTATCATACATGTTAAAAGTCAGGCCTTGAACCCGATTATATTCATGGTTTTTAATTTATTTAAACTTGGTTCATGCTAGGTTTATTGATAACACGAGCTTTAACAAGCCCTTAATATTAAACAATTTTCCCAACTTTCCAAGTTTCGGACCTGGTTGCGTCTAGGGTTTTAAATGATTTAAACTTAGTTCGTGTTAGGTTTATTGATAACTAGAGCTTTAACAAGCCCTTTGATATTAAACAATTTTCACAACTTATAAATTTCGGACCTGGTTACGTCCAGGATTTTAAATGATTTCAACTTAGTTCACGCTAGGTTCATTGAAAATTCAAGCTCTTAAAAAGTTTTCGAATAATCAATTTTTCCAAGCCTCTAAGTTTTAGACCTGGTTACGTCCAAGATTTTAAATGATTTCAACTTCGCGCTAGGTTTATTAAAAACTCGAGCTCTTAAAAAGTTGTCGAATAATCAAATTTTCCAAGCCTCTAAGTTTTGGACCTGGTTACGTCCAGGATTTTAAATGATTTCAACTTACCAAGCAAGCTTAATTTTTCCAATCTCGGGTTACATGCCCCCCAAGTAACCAGATTATAGAAACTTTCTTCGTTTCTTTTACAAAACTAGAGCACGAACTCAACTATCTTAAAGATTATTTAATAATCCACCTATTATTTAATAAAATGGCTTTTATAAATAAGCCTTACATTGATGGTGGTGCTACTGATAATATTTTTTCAAATGTAGGGCGTTCGAGGTCCGTGGGACTTCTTCCCCATTCAGCAGAGCTATCTTGAAAGTTCCTTCTCGCAAAACCTCAATGACTTGATATAGTCCCTCCCAATTCATGCCTAAAACACCATCCTTGGGATCTCTATTTGCTAGAAATACCCTTTGGAGAACCAAGTCACCCAATCCAAATCTACGCGTCTTAACTTTAGAATTAAAATAGCGAGTGATTTTTTGTTTATAATGGGCGAGCTGTAACTGTGACTCTTCTAGTTTTTCTTCAATTAGATCGAGGGATGCGTTAAGTAGTCCCTCATTCTACTCTTGGTTGAATCTCCTTTGCCTGTGAGTGGCTACCATGGCTTCGACTGGAAGGACAACCTCGCTTCCAAAAGTTAAGGAAAAAAGAGTATGTCCCGTGGAGGTTTTGTGAGAAGTCTGGTATGCCCACAGTACTTGCGGGAGCTGTTCGGGCCACAATCCTTTGGCCTCGTCTAACCTCTTCTTCAGGCTCGCCTTTAGGGTTTTGGTCACAGCCTCGACCTGTAATACCCCAAATTTCCTAATAAGGTTTAGGACCTTGATTAGGAGGCCGAGAGGGCCATAATTGATTTATTAAATTATTAAATGATTATATGCATGTTTATGTGAATTATATTATTATATGATGATAAATGCATGCATATGGGTGCGCATTTTATTATAAGGGCATTTTGGTAATGTGGCCCGTTGAGGGCGTAATTGTGTATTTTCATGCATGTGGGTGAATTATAAATAATAACACATTATATGTGGATTTGTTCAAGCCATTCGGCATGAGACGATCATGGAATGCAAGTTATCGATCTGGTCATAACGAGGTTATTTTTGGGGCTCGGGGTGAGTCTCGGGGTGATTTGAGGATTAGAACATTACCGGGAATTAAAGGGTAATGGGATATGATTTATTAGCATTTGAGAATATTGAGAATAATGGAAATTTGAGGGTGTTAAATATGATTAACGAGATAGGCTGGAAAGGATGGTTTTGCCCTTGGTGGCTATTAAGGCTTTTATTTAGGCATGAGGGCATTTAGGTCTTTTCACCCTAAGGATAAATATAACTAGGGAAAGCTGTAGAAACCTTGCCAAAATAGAGCACCTTCTCTTCCTTCAACTGATCATCATTTCCTCTCTATTTCTCCTTGGATTTTGAAGCTTCTTTTGAGGAACCAAACTTTGCTAATCTAGGGTTGTGTTCCACCATTGAAGAAGGTCCTAAGCTGAGATTGAGGTGAGTTTCTGGCCATTAAAACCTTAGTTCTTGCTTTGTTTTCATTTGGTTTTTCAGTTTGGTTTTTGAGTTGGATAGTTGAGATTTTATGGAAGTTTTGGCTAGGGTTACTTGGGTTGTGATGCCTAGGACATATGTAGATGGTTTTTGGGTTCAATTGGGACTTAAAATGAGGTTTGGAAGCTTTTGGTTCAGGCTGGAAATGGTGGAGTCGAAGGGGAGAAGAACCAGGGAATTTCTGCCTAGTTGTAGCACTACAACACTAGCCAGGAGGGTTCTGATCTGCCTAGAGCGCTGAGGCGCTAGGGGGGTAGCGCTACAGTGCTACCCTGTTTCTTCAGATTCTTGTTTTGGGTGTTTTTAAGGGTTTTTGGCTCAGGGTTTCAATTCCTAAGGCTCGGGATCAAATCTACTCATCGTTTGGGTACAATTCAGGGTCTCGGGAGTGAGGTTCAGGTTAAGACACTTTTATTGTTGATTTCAATAATTGGAGATTGTATTTGGTTATGACTAGGTGACCGCTAAGGAATTAAAGGATTGATCGTTCTCAAGGGTCGTTCATTTGTTATTTCTCGCTAGAACCAAAGGTAAGAAAACTGCACCTAGTATGTGATGCATGTGATGCACATCCCATGAATGTTGAATATGAGATTGATCAGAGCTTGAGTCTCTGTGTTTGTGCATGATCATAATTATGCTAGCAACTATTAAGTAAGCATGTTGAATGCCCTACATTTGGATATTTGACATATGATATATGCCTGGTAGCATTGCTTACTTGTGCGTGGCACTGACTAAATAGTCAGAATTGGCAATGGTGTCAGTATTAACTGTGAAGCTGTGACTCACTAGTCAAGTTCGGCAGTAGTACTGAGCACTGGTCACCTGGTATTGACTAATAAGTCAAGAACGGTCTTAGCGTGTTTAACTCAAGTCGACAAAGATTAGATCTAATCGACATTTGCATTGAATGACTCAAATGAGCATTAATGCCGGACCGACCTCAAGTTAAATGAAAACTAAAAGCGCTTGTCTAGCCTATGGCTAGTCACTTAGAGCCAGGGCCAGAGAACCCAAGTGACTACTTCGTCAGATGGCTATGGGTGCTGGGCCCGTAGTGACTTATCGATCAGTCACTAATCTGATTAGAGCTAGGGCCACAAGGCCCAGGTGGCTTTTTTGTCACATGGCTATGGGTGCTGAGCCCATAGTGACTACCCATCAGTCACTCACTGTGTCGTCACATGGCTGTGGGTGCTGAGCCCCATAGTGACTTGCTCGTCAGTCACTCATTATGGTTTAACAGAACCTCGAAGTGATATTCACTCATCTATTCAGGGCTATAAGCTCTGTATGATTATAATGATCATCAGTCACATGGCTGTGGGTGCTGAGCCCCGTAGTGACTTGCTCGTCAGTCACTCATTATGGTTAATGGAAACATAAAGTGTTAAATCACTCATATGATTAGGATTGACTTGATAGTAATCCATTCAGGAGGGCAGGATTCTTCATCATGAATCCCCCATCATTATTTGAACTTATTTGCATGCGTGATTAAGGCTATTATTGCTAGGCATGCACATTATGATTTGATGACATGTTATTACTGTTCATGAGCATATTGAGTTTTCTTGCTTGGCTTCAGCTCACGGGTGCTATGTGGTGCAGGTAAAGGCAAAAGAAAGCTGAACCATCCTTAAGTTGGAGAGCTTAGGTGATGGTGTGTACATATGCGGCTGCTCGACCGCCACGACCGAGGGTTGAAAGAGGAACTAGGGTTAAACCCTATTTTCCCGCTTAGATTGGCTAGTTGTAAATATTTTGTTGTAATAAACCTTTAAATTATATTTTTGGGATCCCAATGTATACAATAAACGTTTTAGTGAAACGTTATATCTTAACCAAAATTTTTAACCCTAAATCGCTAATCATACTTAGTTACACGATTATGGCCAAATGACTCGATTAGTAAGTTTAGCACTGTTTAAAATGCACACCGTAACGGTCCCTGGAGTTTAGGGCGTTACAACAAGCGTTGTTTTGTGTAACATAATTATAAAAGCCCCTACTGTGTAGGTCAGAATGTGACGACATCATAAACGAGAAGAAGCTTGGGGGGGAAATGTTGTACCCTAATTTTAGCCTGAGTTCATTCACTCAGTTTGGGTACAGCTGGCAAATAAATATACGGAGAAATAACCAAGGAGATGATAGCTGCTTATTATCAACAAAGACAACTCTAGTTTCATGTGGGCACGTGTGGTATTAGGTGTCCTGAGTTTATGCCGAGCTACAGACACAAAGGTTGTGAAGCGCGAGCTCATAATATTCAAATGGCAGTCGAAGTACGAGCTTGGAGGAGATATTCAGCTCGTGGTAATTCAGATATATTGTACACCCGCGTATCCCCAAAGACTCGGGTCCTTTTATGCGTTTATTTATGACCAGGCTGTCATATTTAATGTCCCAGATAATAAGAGAACATTTATTGTATGATCAAATCATATCCCATTATAAATGGGAAATATATGTATTAAATGTAATAAATATGTATATGTGTGATTGACTCACGCAGTTACCCAAACCTGTCTATGGAATTCCCTTATAAATACTGGGAATGTAGGACAGGGAGGGTGACCATTATTCTGTAATACTGAAACTCTGCCAAAATAGAGAGAAAAACAGCAATAACATAGACTCGTAGACTAGGTGGATTTTAACCACTGGACCACGTAATAGATTTGTGTTCTTGTGCGTTCATTTCATTTTTCATTACGGTTTATTACTAAGCACTAATCTACTTTATTATTTCTTAATACACTGCTGGCGAAAAGCTGTGTCAACAAGGTCAATTCCCCATATCGCAAATGGCCATGGGGAGCTCATCATGGTAAGTTCAGTGGGTGGAGCTCGTGGTATCGAGGCGAACCGTTGACATTTATCGCAGCGTTTGACATACTCGAATGAGTCTGCCTTGACTGTTGGCCAGAAGTACCCTTGCCTAATCACCTTTTTTGACAAGATGTGCCTCGGTGTGATCTTCACAAAATCCTTCATGAATTTCTTCCAAAATATATTTCGCCTCGAGAGGAGTTACACACCTGAGTAATGGCATAGAGTATCCCCTTCTGTACAACTTTCCTTCCAAAGTGGTATATCTTGGTATTTGGTACATAAGCTTCCTAGCCTCGTTTCGATTTTCTGGGAGACTTCCGGTTTCGAGGTAGTCAACTATTGTGATCATCCAGGTGGGTTGTGAGTCAATCATGTTTATATCTTCCTCATCAGTCTCGTTTATACTCGGGGTCGGTAGAAATTCTACTGGGACCAAATTGAGTGTATCAACTTCGTTAGTCATGGCTAGCCTGGCCAATGCATCTGCATTTGAATTTTTCTCTCGGGGAACCGGTTCTATAGCATAGAACTCAAACCCTCCAAATACTGCTTTTACTTTTTCCAGGTAAGCCGCCATTTTTATACTAGAAGCCTGATATTCACCCAGGGCTTGGTTACAACTAGTTGTGAGTCAATATAGCAATGAATGGCCTTTGCTTTGAGCATGGTGGCTATCCAGAGTCCTGCTAATAACGCCTCATATTCAGCTTCGTTGTTCGATGCCTCAAAGCCAAACCTTAGCACCGAGTGGAAGTGATTTCCCGTTGGAGTGATTAGAATGATCCCTGCCCTCGATCCATTTTCATTGGAGGACCCATCGACATAAAGTCTCCACAGCTCGTGGGCTGAGGCTATGAGTTCCTCGTTGGAGATCCCTGTGCATTCGACAATGAAATCTGCCAAAGCCTGTCCTTTGATCGTTGTTCTGGGATGATAGGTAATCTCGAACTGTCCGAGTTCGACAACCCATTTCAACAGTCTTCTAGATTCTTCAGGCTTAGATAATACTTGCCTCAAAGGCTGGTCAGTTAACACATGAATAGGATGTGCTTGGAAATAGGGTCGAAGCTTTCGATATGCATGCATTAGGCACAAAGCCAGTTTCTCCATTAATGGGTATCTAGATTCTTCCCCCAGTAATCTTTTGCTGATGTAGTATCTAGATTCTCCATTAATGGCATGCTCGGTTGTGATAGGTTTAGACAAGATTAGTGGTTCGACGAGGTGTTTCTTAAGATTCTGAAATGCGAGTTCACACTCATCCGACCACTCAAACTTTTTGCCCCTTCTTAAAAGATTAAAGAATGGAAGGCATCGGTCTGTAGATTTTGAAATAAATAAACTTAAGGTCACCATTTGTCTAGTTAAGCTCTGGACATCTTTATGTTTTCGAGGTGAGGGCATGTCTATTAAGCTTTGATCTTGTCTGAATTAGCCTCTATACCCCGAGCATTCACTATGAACCCAAGAAACTTACCTGAGGATACTCCGAATGAGCATTTTGTGGGTTGAGTCTCATGGAAATGCTATAGCATTCCCTTGCCGCGAGCTGGTCTCCCTTCAGCGTCTCAATGACACTAGACGTCGGGAACTTGATAGCCAAATGCCTAACAGACGACACTGCCCCCATCCTAATCAGGGCTGGTCTCCCGAGCAATATGTTGTTGATTGATCGGGTATCCACCACCACAAACTCCATCATCTTGGTTACCGAGACTGGAGAGTCTCCCAAGGTTACGGGGAGCTCGATGGATCCTGTACAGGCAATCCTTTCCCTTGAAAATCTGTACAACGTGGTTGCACAGTCTTTCAAATCTCGAAGTGTGAGTCCCATCCTTTCTATAGTGGCTTTATAAAGAATATTAGAAGAGCTCCCATTATCTATCAAGACTCTTCACACTCTTTTGTTCTCGAGCTGAAGTGTGATGACCAGGGGGTTGTTATGAGGAAACTGGACGTGTGATGCATCCTCTTCTATAAAAGTGATGGGTTGAGTTTCAACCCTTTTCTGCTTCGGTGCTCATGGTTCAGGCTTGTAGGGAGAACCGTCTCCAGTCTTGAGCTCATTTACGTATCTTTTCTGGGCATTTTTGTTCGATCTGGCAAGATGCGGTCCCCTAGAGATGGTTACCACATCCTCCCCATCTATTGGGGGAGGTTGATCATCATCTTATGCTTAGGAGTTGTTGTTCTGCTGGCAGATTGCACAGATGCTGCCCTTTATCTTGTCGAGGTTTGATTAGTATTTCAGTTTCTCACATATTGTCTGAAATATCCTCTCGAGATCAAGCCTTCGATCTCTTCTTTCAGTTGTCGACACTCATCAGTGGTATGTCCGACGTCCCTGTAGAATCTGTAATACTTATTGGAGTCACTCTTCACCTTCTAATTCCATATTGGGCCAGGTCGCCTAAATGGGACCTGATTCTCATTAGCGAGGAAGATATTTTCCTGAATCTCATTGAGTTCGGTGAGTTCGGTATAAACTGTATAAATGGAGAAGTACTTGTCTCCCTTCTTCATTTTCCTCCGTCTGCCTCAGAGTTACTCCCTTCATTTTTCTTTCTTTTTGAAGGGTTATCTCTGGGGGGTCTTGACGTCGATGGGGTAGCCGAGGTCGAGGCTGAGTTAACATTTGTCATTGTAGTTATGGGCTAAGGGGTCAGTTTTAATGATGACCTTGCCTCTTCTACATTGACAAATCTCTAGGCCCTCTTATTGAACTCGGTTATTGTCCTTATAGGTTTTCTTTGCATATCATCCCAAAGGGGACTCCTTGGTAATATACTAGCTCTTACAACCATAAGGTGGCCACTGTCATCGATGTTGCGAGCTTGTGCCACCTCTATATTAAACCTTGCCAGGTAACTTTTCAACAATTCTTCCTGCTGTTGTCTAACATTGGTTAAAGTCGAGGCTTCGGGCCTAACTCCTACCATGGCCTTGAACTGTTTCTTAAATTCCTTTGCAAACTGATCCCAAGACGAGATCGAATGTCTTCTAAACTTTTCGAACCAGTTTTTTGCTGGTCCTATCAGAGTTGTTGGGAACAACATACACCAGAGCTCAAAACCAACATTGCTGGCTCACATGATTGTATTAAATGTGCTCAGATGGCTGTATGGGTCTGAGTTCCCATCAAATGGAGCTACGTGGGGTATCTTGAACCCCTGAGGAAATGGCATGTTGGAAATATGAGGAGCAAAAGGCTTGAGCTCCTCATCGGTGTCACCAGCCCTGTCCCTGTTCCTTTCATCCTGAAGGAGCCTGAACACTCTTTCAAGCTGGTTAATTCTTTCCTGAACCAAGTACAATGGAGGTTGGGCCCCTTGCTCAGCCCTCCTGGTGGCCGTGATCCCTCGGGGACGTCCTCTGGGCCTTAGGGGTGATGCCTGGACCTCAGCGGCTTGTCTGCCCAATTCTTCATTGCGCCTTGTAGCCTATGCCAATTGTTGGCACAATTGGCGATTCTCCAGTTCAACAATGGGAATATACCTCTCTGGATTATAGTAGAGGTCCTCGTCAGACCTGGGAGCAGGCGGTCCCTTTGAGTTATAGGGAGCACTCCCCTTATCTGGGTCGTGGTTAGTCATTAGCTGCTTCCCAGGTTGGCGTGGGTAATCTTCAGTGTGATGAGTTTTCTCCTCAGGTATTTGGGGCAATGGTTGCTCACCTGCACTGGGGTTCTTCGTGGCACCCATTGGGAGTTCAGGAGGTTTCTGACTAAACAATCCAACGACTTGCTTAATTCTCTCAATGAAACCACCAAACTATTGACGCCATTTTTCATCAACTTAAATCTGAAGAGCACTAAACAATGATTTCAGAAAATAAGGAAGAACAATTGGATTTTTATGTGGTTCAACAGTTAAAATCTGCCTAGTCCACGATTCAATATTACTGATTTGTGGTATTCTCTCAAAGCTTTTACAAAGCAATTTAGCAGAGTGTTCTCAGTACCAAATTGTGCGTGTCTACAAATGAAATTCTCCAGTCTATTTATAGAATGGTTAACAAAATATTTTTCCCTTATTTCGGGAAGTTACAATTCAAATATAAAATAAATATAATTAAATGCATTAATTACATAATATCCCATGATAATTGGGATTTAATATCAGGCAATAACAAATCCCTAGGGAATAGGGATTTCTTAACAGTTGTCGTACATAAAATACGTTGCTGAGCTCGAAGGCAAGGTTTACACATTTTCGAGATAGATCAACTCTTTGAGCTTGTTATTATAGTCAGCCTCATTCTTATCCCATGATTTCATCAAGCTCAATCTTCAGAGACTAACATTTTCGAGCTTGCAACTAAGCTTGAATAACACCCATAGGCATCGAAGAAGATTTGTTCATCGAGCTTGATGCTTAAGCTCGAGCCTTCTGAACTGTTGCTCGATCACTAATAAGTACAAGTCAGGAATCATACAAATTTATACAATTGTTGAACCCTAACTTGTTATTTTTGAGATTACACTTTACGAGCCAATATTTCGAGGCTCATTTATGATGATTTCAAAATTTGGGTGTAACACCTTTTGACCAAAAAATTTAACCCTAAACCATTAATCACGTTTAGTTACATGGTTATGGCCAAATGACTCATTTAGCGAGTCTAACATTCTTTAAAATACACAGTGTAATTGTCTTTGATTAGGAGGATGTTACAACTTGGTATCAGAGCATGCCAAGGTTAAGGGTTCCTGTAGACAAGCTGAGCATGTACACTCATCACTAAAGATAAGCTCCACTCAGGGTTTGGTAACTATTTATGTGGTTATGTGTTTAACTTCTTAAATAGGATATAAATGCCTTATCTGTCTGCCTTATTTGGAAGCATGAGATATTCTGATAGGGCCTGGCCCTTGACTGTTGATATGATTATGTGCTTGCCTACTCAGATGATATATGAATGCTTTATCTGCATGCTAGAGTAGAGAGCAAGATAATTTTGTTGGGAAGAGCAGGGCTTATTGATTGATGCATGAATTTTATAAGCATGTATCTTAGCACTACAGTGGTATGTGAATGTGGTGTTGTTTGGTTTTCCCATTGGAAGGTTTTTGGATGTGCTCATTATGCTTAATAGGTCAAGTCATTGACTGCAGACGAGCTCAGAGGTTATGTACCCAAGGCAGTTAATGGGACCCGATGGTGTTTATGTTGAGGTTGGAAGTTATAGCCAGGGCCAGAGCCCTCCGCCTGCCCCTCAGAATTGGCTGCAGGTGTTTATAGACATGCAAGCAAGATTACAGAGGCAAGAGGAAGAGATCATGTGTTTAAAAGAGTAGGTTCTATTAGAGAACACCTCTTCCTTTTCTATGCCAGGAGTGGCACCAATTTTGGCTCAGCCTAAGGTTGAGAATAGGTGGGAATTACTATATGAGAGATTTCAAGAATATTACCCTCTAGTTTTTGAGGGAGGCCTAGATCCATTTAGAGCTGAACAATGGATGGGCATGATTGGTTCCATCCTCGACTTTATGAGGGTGGTAGGTCATGATAGGGTGATCTGTGCTACATATGTGTTATGGGAAGATGCCTAGACTTGGTGGGAAGTGGTATCCTAGACGCGAGATACTGATGCGATGATGGCCATTTAAGCTCCCTTGATATTTGTGCTATCTTTTTTTGTTTTGAGCTTGAAACGCTCATTCAATCTTTTCATACAACAAACTATCACCACCCATGGCCCACAAAGGCCATGAGGGACCACATGGAAGCAATTCTTAAGCTCCCACATGGTCGGTGGTCCCTCAATTACCTCCTTCATGAGGATAAGCTCTGACTATGAAGTGTCCTTGGTGAGGGCAAGTCCATGGATGACTCGAGAATTCACAAGTTTGGGAGATGGGAAGACATCCCTATCCCAACCGCCAAGCTTCCCTCCCAAAGGATACCCTCGAGCTCACACTCTCAGACCTTTATTCCTCGCTTAGCCGAGCCTCCATGCTTGAGAACTGAAGCTCAGGACGTGGCCTCACCTAGCTCATCCAACGGAGGTAAAGTCATGTTAGATCTGTCCAAGTGGTCTCCCACTCTTCTTAGATGAGAGCCAAATGTTGTAGTTCTTTTTAACGATCCCAGGAATAATTTTATGGTGTGGTCGGGGGTAGATCTTAAGGTGCATAGGTTCGATAGTTGGTTAGGGAAATAGCAAACTATGTATAGTTTAAATGAAGTTTTGGATGGGATAGTTGTCTAGTATGGGACCAATGATTATAGGGACATATCGAGGATGTCCCCCACTTATAGAGAGGGAACCCCTTTAGACTCATTTGAAGACAGAGAGATTTCCTAGTACTCTAGCTCAATATCGACAAAATCTTCTAGTTAGGTTTCTTTCACCTAGAAGTCTCAATCATATATTGTAACATTTCATCAGTTCTTGATGTTTTGCTTTTCCCTTTTTTAGGTAAGATGGACCCGGACCTTGACAACATCCTTAACCAACATGTTGCATCCAGGGGAAACAAATGCCACTGGGTGTCCTCAAAGGGGGGTCGTCCTTATAAGCTCACCAAAAAGTCCAAGCTACCCCGGTCGGTCTCGAAACAACCCGACTTGGGCCTTGTCACCAATCTTCCAACACTTACAGAAGTTGTGGCCCCTCCTCCTATGAGCTAACCAAAGAAACTTTTCGCTGCCCATTGTCCAATTTGAGACTGCAAACTCACTATTTTGACCTACGTCCCTGAGTTTGTGGTCGAAAATGCTGCCGGTACTCCCAGAGTTCAGCTCGATTCTGATGCATTGACTTGCATGGACCAATACCTCAGCGACCAAAGGCTCCTCAGTGGGAGTTCTTGACAACTTGCTAGAGTGCCAACACTCTTTTCGACAAGAGTGAAGAGTTTCTTTCTTCAGTAAGTTATCCTTTAAGAATTGATAAGCTCCATGTTTCCTTGTCAACTGTTTATTTATTTATCTCTGACATCAGTTTTTAATTACAGGCCCTTATAACCTTTTTTCAATACAATTATGTCCTGAATCATGAGGTTACGACGAGCAAGGTGCACGCCCAAGATGCTAGAGATGCACAGCTCAGGGCTGAAGACGACCTTAAAAAGGCTCGGCAGGAGCAGGAAACGGCTCAACACGGAATGGAGGCGACTCAACGGGAGCCAGAAATGATTAGGCGAGAGGTGGAGGCCAAGGAGACGGAGATCAAGAGGATCCAAGAGTTGAATTCCAAGCTGGAAGAGGACAAGAAGATGAATTTTGAATTCATAGAAAGTGAGAAGGCTCATCTTCTTGATGAATTCAAGACCAAAAAGGACCATGCCTTTGACATGGTGATGTATCGCATTTGGACGACCAATCCCGACCTCGACACCAGCTTCCTTTCCATCAAGGAGACCGAGTATGTCAACAGATTTCAAGCTCGACTGGAGGAGGAAGAGGTCAGGCTCGAAGCTCAAGAAGCAGCGGAGGCCACGGAGCAAAACCGGGACAGTGATTGACGGAGCAGCCAATCCTTGAAGGCCAATACATGGGCTGTGACCCACAGTTTTTTATTTCCTCTATAAATATACTTTTTGATGCCCTTGGGGTAAAGACAATTATAACTCGAAGTTTAAGTTATTTGGCAATTTATATTTTAATGGTAGTTTTTTATGCTTAAATCTCTTTCTCGAAATCTTTATGCATGTTATCTACCTTTATTGTTTTTCCTTGATAGCATATGTCATACTTCTAGTTTGAAATATTTTGAGCATACTACAAAGTGCTTTCTTTTATATTTGTTTATCTATACAAATATTGTCGTGCTTAAGTGTGACAGTCAAAATCCCGTGATCCGTAAGGGGAAAGACCGGGTAAGCTGTGCAATCCCACACCGCCTGGGGAAGGTCAAGTGTGATGATTCTAAGACTGTGTAGGTATGGGACTACATAGTTGAAGAGGGCTTAAATGGATTGATGGGTACCACGTATATCAGCAAGATGCATCTTCTTTTCGGTAGCCCATCACTTGAGAACTCCAAAGTTAAGCGTGCTTGACCTGGAGTAATCTCAAGATGGGTGACATCCTGGGAAGTTTTCCCAAGAAGCGTGCGAGTGAGGACAAAGCACGCTGGAAAGACTCATGTTGGTTTGTAGGGCTAGTTGTCATTCCAGAAAGCAGCCATAGTGACGTGGGGCGATACAAATGGTATCAGAGCCTTGACCCAGCCAGAAGTGTGGCCGACGGGGACGTTGGGCCCGTAACGGGGGGTGATTGTGACAGTCAAAATCCCGTGATCCGTAAGGGGAAAGGCCATGTAAGCTGTGTAATCCCACACCGCCTGGGGAAGGTCAAGTGTGATGATTCTAAGACTGTGTAGGTATGGGACTGTACAGTTGAAGATGGCTTAAATGGATTGATGGGTATTACCTATATCAACAAGATGCATCTTCTTTTTGGTAGCCCATCACTTGAGAACTCCAAAGTTAAGCGTGCTTGACCTGGAGTAATCTCAAGATGGGTGACCCCCTGGGAAGTTTTCCCAAGAAGCGTGCGAGTGAGGACAAAGGACGCTGGAAAGACTCATGTTGGTTTGTAGGGCCAGTCGTCATTCCAGAAAGCAGCCATAGTGACGTGGGGCGTTAAATTAAGCTCGAGCTTCCATGTATTCATACATAGTTAATTCGATTGCACTTTTTCGACTTCATTATTATCAAGGTCGAATGTTACTTTTACCACGTATTTCTGTTAAAAAAAAAAATTATTGGCATGTCACGTTGTTAGTCTAGTTATTTCTTGCTTTACCATAGTAAATTTTCCTCATCTTCAAGTATGGTCTCTGTTGACCCTTGATTTAGTCAACGACACAGAGTCAAATAAACGACAAAGAACAAAATGGAAATCAAGAAGAGAATCCAAATGGAAAGAAAGTGACACAAGTGATTTATAGTGGTTCGACCCCAACTAGGTGGTAATGACCTACGCCCACTTAGTGTTCTTATTGATACTGAATCCCAATATTGTGATCAAAGAACTAGGGTTCTTAAGTTTCACCAGTCGTAGGAGAATTAAAATTTTGGTGGATAATCACACTATACTTTTCTCTTTGAATACAAAGACTAAAAGTTCCAAAAGTCCCTTCCTTGAGCCCTCTCTTTCTTATTGATAGGTTCAAGGAGGTTACATGGGCCAATGGGCCTTAATTACAATTAAGATTTGCGTATCAAGGTAATAAAAGGAAATATAATGAATATAATTATTAAAAGATTGCATATCTCAAAGGAAGTAAATGGAAGTATGCGACCAGACTGGTCGCACTTAACCGCGAGACGTGACAAACCAATAATTATATGTTCGATGATCGAACAGGATCCCTTCACTCAGAGCTGCCACGTGCCAACCACGCGTAAGAAATTATTTCCACGTCCTCAGGAGCCATTTTTAGGTAAACATTTGCCCCCCAAGTTTATTTTACTGCGACCAGCATAAAGTAAACTTAAGAGACCGACCCTTCGCATGCCCCATCAAATCTGTCAGAGTCGTCCATGCGTTCTCGAAAAAGGCAACTAATCATGTCTTTTTGGTTTCCCAAAAGTGGTTTGACGGCTAATAAACTTCCCCATGCCTTGAAAAGTTACCCATTATGATTACCTCGGTAACTGCTCCTCGACTAATATAAATAATCCTTCAGAATCAATTTTCACTTTTTACGTTTTACCTTTAACCTCAAGAAAACCAAAGAACAAGGCTCAAAACCTTCTGAAACTCTGACGACTCTTGAAGATTCATGAAGCCCCAGCCAAATCGACTTAGCGTCTCAGAATTATACTCCATCTTTTATACAAGTATTTTTCTCAAACTTTTCAATTCCTGATATGCCATGCAATATCTATTTTATCTCTATTTTTGATTCTGAGTTCCCGAGTTCTTGAGAAAATTAGTTTCGGGGTAAAAGGGCTCTTAGATTTGAGCTTGAAATAATACTTTGCAGGGGTTAAGGATCAGTTTGGTAGTTAGGATTATGAATTTAGGGCATAAAATTGAAGTAAAAGTTTGATTTTTAAGCTTGTAGAAAAACTGGGTTTTCCCGCCCCTTCAGAGTCAAAAAAAGTCTTTCCTGAAAAACTTTTTACTTCTGCTTTTTGATCAGTTTTCCAAACTGTTCATATGTAACTTAGTGTTTTTGCTAAAATTTTGCTGGTTGTATAAAAGCCTAACTTTTATACGTGAGCAACGTTATCCAGCTCTTTTACACCTCTTGATATTTTGGGCCGTAGATTCTCATCTCCCCTTCTCTGTTCGCAGATTTTCATGCAAGATCCGTGGGGAGGTGAGAGGCCAATCGACGACGACTTGCTTGCCCAGCTGCTCGTGGATGAAGAACAACCATAGTTACTCATACCAGAGATTCCTTTTTCCCATACCCCATCCAATAGACCTTCAACTAGTCCATCAAACATGGGTAGAGTAAAATCCACCGCCTAGAAAAAGAAAACAACCAAACCTTTTGTAAATAAGACTGCTCCTCGGGCTGAAATTCCTTCGACCAGTGGTCGAGCTAAAAATACTAATCCTAAAATCCAAACACAGGCCCAACCCCAGGACTTCCTTCGACTAGACGTCGAATGGTACGTTGCTCCTCCTAGCCAAATCACTGCTAAGATGCTAACCAATTACCTTAGGAAGTACGGGCTTTCAGGGGTAACTTTATTCAAACCTACCAACGACCAGTAGGCAAACCTGCCTGGCAGTGCCTTCAGCGCTTGGTCGAGGTAGCATATTGAGGCAGGAGCAATCTTGCCTCTTCATCCTTTTTTCCAGGGAATGGCCAATTATTTCGGGGTTGCTCCTTTCCAAATAACTCCAAACGGGTATAGAATGCTTTCTGCACTCTATATCCTTCATAGCCATAAAAATGGCATGTCCCTACGCCTCATGAGATCAACTACTTGTTCGATCTTAAATCCAACCCCAACCAAGACAACATGGGGTTTTTTCATCTCTGTCACCAGGATTCGACTCGCATCTTCTTGAGTAAGACTACCTACAAGTTTAATGTAGGAAAGTACTTCCAGGTGTACTTTTTAACTACTGATCTGGTTGCCAACAACTTAGCCTTCACCCGAGGAGGTAACTTCTTTATTCTCTAGTCGCTTATTTCATTTTATTTTATCTACATCCTCCTTAGAAAATTAGCACTCTTCAGGTCCATGGCAATGACCAGCTCCTACTCCAAAAATGGACATTCGAGAAGCATCTCTGGCCAACATGACCGACGTAGAGAAAAGCATCAAATAGTTGGTCACTGAAGCCAACCTAAGGCTGGTCGGTCTTCTGGCACCTCACCAGGATGTGAGAGAGTCAACTGTGGGGAGTGCCACTGGCAAAGAAGTTCCCGAGCAGCACCAAGACGTGTCATAGCCTCCAAGGAGGAGGACAACTGGGGTGACAATTAGGGAACCCTCTAGCACCCAACGAGCAGCCGCTCCCCCTGCCCCTTTGGGAAAGGGAAAAAAGAAAGTTTCCAAACCCCCTGCACCCATCGAAGAGTTTTCAGATGAGAACAGTATTGTCTTCTCACTTTTAGATAGTTTGCCCATTCCTTGTCATTTATTTGACAGGGATGGCAACTTTAAGTACACTCCCAATTTAAATTCAAATTTCTTCCAGGCAGTGAGTGAGTATAGTAATAGTTCAGTAAGTAATGTAGCGACCAATAGTTATAGCTCGGGTACTCTACTTATGATTTCCTTATTCTCATTTTTAACTCCATCTATACATATCGTTTAACTGCTCGCAATGTTTTTTTACTTGCAAATATGTCATCTGGAGATATGTTTGACTGCTACACTACACATGCTGCTCCTTCGAGCAAGAAGAGGGAGAGCAAGCGACATCGTGGAGAGAGTAGCAAGGCTCCTTCAACTAAAAAGCCCCAGACCGAGGATCCTCCAGCTGCTGCTCCCTCAAAAGAAACAACACCCCTCCATCTCCACTCGACCAGCCATCTCCCCCTGCCCCTGCCGATCAGAATCCTACCCCTCCAGCACCTGTTGACCAGCCACCTCATGATCAACCTAGAGATGTCCTGACAAGCACCGTGGTCACCTCAGCCAAAGAGAGAATATACAAACTCTCAAAGCACAAACGCAGCTGAGAGGCCATCCTTGGCACAGACTTCATGGAGACCGATCAATTAATAAATCGAGGAATGAACGAGATAGCCAGTGTAAGTTGCTTTCTATTGCTGAGTTTTATTTACTTTACTTTGTCATTTTTTGCCATCATCTTATCTCTTTATCTGATCGTAGGGAATGCTGACTATAACTGCCAACTGGCGCCGTACGGGGTCTTTGGCCACCCAGACCAAAGAATCCAACTCCAAGCACACTGAGGAGGTCAAGGTACTCGAGGGGAAAAACACTGAACTGCTTGGGAAAAGCACTGAACTGCTCGAGCAAAACTCCAAGCTGGTCGAAGAGCTTCAACAGTTTCAGACTACCCTGACCAAAGCCAATGAAGACAAAGAGAAGTTTAGGGAGTGTGCTAAACTTAACTATCAAGAGGCCAAACAACTTCAAGGAGCTTGAAGAGACTAATGCCAGCAATTTGGAGAGGTATACGGGAGCTACCTTAGATTGCTTTTATGAGTTTTGGAAGCAAAATCGTGGGGCCAACTTCAATTATCTTTCTGAGCGCCTGAGACTGCTGACCCTTGTTTTGGTCAACTGACACGGAGTCAAAATGCTTGACGTGGGCAAATGTGTTAAATGAATATAATGACAAAAATAGTAAAGAACACAAGAAATTATAGTGGTTCGGCCCCAGAAACGGGTAATAACCTACGTCCACTTGAGCTATTATTGATATGAGATCTCAAAGGAGTGATCAAAGAACTAGGGTTCTCTGAGTTTCACAAACCTGAGAGGGATAAGCAATATAATCGTAGCACAATAGCTCTAATTCTCTCGTCAATGTATAACATCAATTAAACAAAAGCCAAAAGTCCCTTCTGTTATACCCAAAAATTGGAAATCAAGGATGTGGAAATAAATGTGACAAGTAGCCGTGCATGGTCAGTAAAAGACACGTTAATAGTCAATAAATACATTGACTCCTCAGAGTTGTGATAAAGTGACCCGGTAGACTGACGAAGAATTTAGACTGCTTCAAAGATGTCATAACCAAGCCAAGTGCACCTTGGTCCTAGGAGGCTAAGGAGAATGCATCCTAGGAGAGCTAAGGAGAGTGCATCCTAGGAGGCTAAGGAGAATGCATCCTAGGAGGCTAAGGAGAATGAATCCTAGGAGAGCTAAGGGGAGTGCATCCTAGGAGAGCCAAGAGAGTGATCCTAGGAGAGCTAAGGAGGTTGCATCGAGGAGAACTCAAGAAAGTAGTCCTAGGAGACCCCAAGGAGGATGTGGTCCTAGGAGACCCCAAGAGAGTGATCCTAGGAGACCCCAAGGGTGAGATGCCAAGGAGGTTGCCTCGGACCTATCCGAGGTGAGAAGCCAAGGAGATTGCCTCGGACCACCTTGGTCCGAGGAGAAGCCAAGGAGATTGGTTCGAGGAGAAACATGGCATACTAGAGGACAGTGCCATGTTAGAGGAGAGAAGTGCATGTCCTACCACCTTGGTCCGAGGAGACCCCAAGGATTTGGTCCGAGGAGAAACATGGCATGCTAGAGGAGAGTGCCATGTTAGAGGAGAGAAGTGCATGTCCACCATGCACAAGTCCTACCACCATGCACGTTCGACCAGCACTTGCATGGGTGGTCAGTAGGAGGTGGATCAACTAGCTAGAGGAGACTAAGTCAAGATTCCCAGAGACAGCTTCAACAACATACGCGGGAATCTCTCATTCTTCCCACAAATGGGGGGTTTGTTACATTTCGAATTTTGAATGTTTCTTTGTAATATAAATATAAGATGAATAATAAAATATCCCTATCGTAAGGGGATATCAGTTGAGGATCCCAGGCCTATAAATAGAGAGCTTATGGGATGAGAGAGGGGCTTCTGCTGCTTCTTCTTTCTAGAGAGAGAAAATTGGGTCTGTGTATTCTAGAGAGAGAAAATTGGGTCAGTGTATTCTAGAGAGAGAAAGTGCTGATATTTGAGAGAACTCTTGTATTTTCACAATCTGTACTGAAGAAACTCAGTTGGCTCAGTCCATCTGATCTTGAGTATAGATCTATAAATCACAACTCTAAGTGGATTAGGCTATTACCGAAAATCGGGGCTGAACCACTATAAAATCTCTTGTGTTGTTTATCTTTCTGTTCATAAACTATCTGTTGTCGTTTACATTCTCTTGAAGGCTTGTCGTATTTGACGTTCTCACGTCGTTGGCTAAAAAGACAGTCAACACCTTCCTTGAGCTATCTTTCTTTATTTATAGGCTCAAGGAGGATTACATGAAGTTGTTACCGATATTCTCTCCTAATTAATCAGATAATCAGGAATCATTGGAGACAATCTCGAAATTGACTATGATTTCCACAAGATCATCTCAAAATATGCGAAATGTACGACCATGTTGGTCGTGAGGAAAACTCAACTGCCATGCCAGGAATGTCTTACTGGTCGATATTCGAACAAAACTCGGCCAGGTGTCAGCCACGTGTTTAAAAACGTTAGCCACGTCACCCATGCCTGTTTTTTGGACAACATTTGCCCCCCAAGTTTATTTATTACGACCAGCAATAAATAAACTTTAAGGAAACGACTCTTCGATTACCCCTTCGGATCTGTCAGAGTAGTTCGTGCAACCTTGGGAAAAGTAACCTACCCTTGTCCAATCATGGCTTTTCGGTTCCCAAGTAACCTATTGACGGCTATCACCCTTCCTCATGCTTTGAAAGGAGGAAACTGATGATTACTTCCTCTTTCATGCCACGGACAAAAAATATATATAGCCTTCTCAGAGTCTTCTTTTCCTTTTTACGCAAGTTATTTATCCTCCAAGAAACCCTAAAACCATAACCTTCATCCTCTCTGAAGACTCCTTCAAACCTCCACGATCTTTGCTCTGGTAAGTTTCAGAACCTTTCTGCTTTTTATTTTTTTCGTGCATGCTTTTGTGGGTTAACTGTATTTCTGGGTTGAGATGCATGAAAATAGGGGATTTACCGGGTGATACTAGATAGGATGATGTTTCTCTGCCATCCAGGAGTTTACGAGTTAGTTTGATAGTTGAGATCATAAATTTAGGACGTAAAACCGAAGTAAAGATTCGATTTTTATGCTAGTTGAAAAACTGAGTTCTTCCCGCCCTTAAAGGAGTTGAAAAAGCTTTTTTCAAAAACTTTTTACTTTAACTTTTTGATCTGTTTTTCAAACTACTCGTGTGAAAAAATTAGTTTTTTGTTAGAATGCTGTTGTATAAAAGTTTGACTTTTATACACGACCAGCGTTATTCTAACAAACTTTCTAGATTCTCCATCCTCACCTCCCCATTTTTCTGTTCGCAGATTTTAATGCCAGATTTGAGGGGAGGTGAGCGGCTAATCGACGACGATCTTCTCACACAGCTGCTTGAAGGCGAAGAACAGCCGGCCCATCGCGTTCACGAGATTCCATTTTCAAGAGTTTCTTCTTCCATACCTTAACTGTCACCACCTCAAATGGCCCGCTCTAAATCTCCAGGAAAAAAGAAACCAAACCCTGAAAATAATCCAAATCCACCTGCCCAGCCTGATTCGCAGGCTAAGGTTCCCTCAACCAGTGGTCGAGAAAACATTGCCCCTGACCCTCGCATTCAAGTCAGGGCTCGCCCTCGAAATTCAAACCTTCCTGATGTCGAGTGGTATCTTTCTCCCACCAGCCAGGTGACTCCTCAGATGCTTGCCAATTACATTAGGAAGTATCCTCTTACCAGGGTCAATCTCAAGATCCCTGTTGCTGACCAGAGAGCTAATCTGCCTGGGGGTGTCTACAGCGCTTGGTCAAGATACCACATAGAGGCGGGGGCTACCCTTCCTCTATATCCGTTTTACCAGGGGGTGGCAAACTACTTCGGTGTTGCCCCCTTTCAAATTACCCCAAATGGATATAGAATGCTTGCTGCACTCTATATCCTTTACAAAATCAAAAAATGGCCAGAGCCCACCCCTCACGAGGTCAACTTTCTGTTTGACCTTAAGGCTAACCCTCAACAGTACGGGACAGGCTTTTTTCATCTTTGTCACCAGGAAACAAACTGCACGTTCCTGAGTGACACTACCCACATATCCAACGTGGGGAAATACAATCAGGAGTATTTCCTCATGCCAGACATGACTGCGAACAACTTGGCCTTAGCTCGAGGAGGTAAATGTCCTTTTTCACTGGTCGCTACTTTTCTTAGCAAACTTCTTTGTGTTTCTCTTAAAGTATCTTGTGCCTTTCAGGACCATAGCTTCATCCCAACCCAACACCAGACATGGTGTTGAGGTCCAACACATTGGCTAGGATGACTGACACTAAGAAAAGCGTTAAGTCTCTGGTCACTGAAGAAAACTTGAGGCTGTCTGGCCTCTTACCCCCCTATCCGGAAACAAGGGAACCCGTGGTGGCAGATGCCACTGCCGAGGGGCATCCCGAGCATCAACCCCCATCGTCCCCTCCTCGAAGGAGACTAACTGGGGTCACGATCAAGGAACCGACTGGTGCCCCCTCAGCAGAAAGGCCTTCTGCCCCCCAAGGGAAGGGGAAACAAAAGGCAGCAGAAGTTTTCGTAGACTTGGATGAGTCTTCAGACGAAAACGGTACTGTTATTTTGCTTATAAATAGCTTGCCAATTCCCTGTCACTTATTTGACGGGGACGGCAATTTTACGTATACTCCACATCTAGGGCCAGACTTCTTCGTGCCAGAGAGTGAGTGTATGACTAGTAGAGTCAATAGTGTAGCGACAAGTAGTAGTAGCTCGGGTATTTGACATTGTGATTTTCCTTACTTCTTTTCTAATGTACGATAATTTGTCATCTATTTTTGTCTTACTGTTAGCATGCTTATCTTTTTTCTGCAGAAATGGCCTCCCCCAACGTTTTCGACTTGTACTAGACTCAGGAGGAGGAGGAAGTCCCCTTGGTCCGCTAGAGGAAATCGGCTAGGAGACAAGATGGCGAGCCCAGCCAAACACCCTCGGCTAAGAAGGGTTGAACAACTGATCCTTCAAAGGATGGGTCCTCCAGCCAACCTTCTGCTCTTGCGGAGAAGGAAGCCCCGCCTGCCACCACAAGCCCTTCGCCTGCGGCTCCGAAAGAACAGGCCCAGCAAGCCGAACTTCCTGGGGCCAGACTCTCGAGTCGCTCCCTGCGATCAGCTAAAGATCACTTTGCTCATAACTTAAAGCATGACTGTTGCAGGGAGGAAATGGCTGAGGCTGAGAACATGGGGGTCGATCAGATCCTCAACAGGGCTCTCAACGAAGTGGCTAGCGTAAGCACTCTTTCTCTTTTTGCGATCTTGGTTTTTATTTTTCCTTCTTGTAATATGGCCTAACTCTTATTCTTTGATTGCAGGCCATGCTGACTATAACCGCTGCTCATACTCGCGCTAGCGCTAGTATCGAGCAGTCTCGGGCGAAGGTCATCAAGGAGCTTCAAGATGCAGAGGCTAGGCATGCTGGGGAGTTGGAAGTGGTCACCCAACAAAACGATGCCTTGGTGGCAGAACTGGCAGAGAAGTATGCTTCTCAGGAAACTCTCAAGAAGTAGAGGGATGACTACCTGGAGTCCACCCGAATCCAATGGCGTGAAGTCAAGAAACTTAGGGAGGAGCACCTTGCTAAGGACACGACTATTGTTGTTCTTCAGAGCCAAGTGGAGCAGCTTAAGCTTACCAATGCCAAGGATCTGGAGAGGTACAAGAATGCGACACTTCGGTGTTTCTACAATTTTTGGAAACACAACCAAAGTGCCGATTTCAGTTACCTCCCAGAGGACGCCAGGAAGGCCGAGCTAGCCCGCTGTTCTGCTCGGTTAGCTGCTGAAGAAAGGACCAGGATCCCTGCTTCCCCTAACATTCCACCGGCCGTTGGGGTGGAGGGAGGAGAAGGTGCAGAAGACGTGGCTGATCAAAGTGCTCCAACGGATCCTCCTGCTCCTCAGGCTCCTTAAAGTTTTTTATTCTTTTACTATTCTTTAATTACACGACCTACGGGTCGTGATGTAAAGACTAAATTTTTCTTTTTAATTTTGCTGCATGGGCAGCATATTTTCTTTTTACTTTGAACAATTACATCCAAGCTACTGCTTGCGGTGTAAAAGAATTCCCTTTGATATTATAATATTTCTGCTTATTATAACATCTATTCACATGATCGAACTTAGCATAGTACTTTGGTTTGATTTAACAAAATATAAAATTTGAAAAATACTCTAAGTACCATAGCATGCTTTCACTTATTTTGTTCATGTGTTTACATACCTCTAAGTATGCTTTGCTATTGATGTACCTTATATGCCCCCCAAGTGACTGAGGAGCTTTAGGTCCTTGGTCACTTGCCTTGACCATGACCTGTGTGAACATTACTGCTCGGTATAAAATGTAACACTTATAATACAGCAAAACAACACATGTAATGAACAAATACTTGTAAATAAAATTTACAAAGGTTGGCAAGAATGACTGGCTGCGCACAGTCCCTTATAATTCTCGTATTAAAATGGACTAAACATGTCTTTACGAGTGATCTTTTTAAAAAGATCTTACACTTATAAGCGATTAGCCATATAACATGACTAACCCTATTTCAAAACTTGTAAAAAGTATAAATTAATACAAGCCAGTCCTTTAACAAGGACTGTTTATTGATAATACTTGCGTAGGTGTTCTCCATTCCAATAGCGTGAAACGAGATCTCCATTTAAGCGTGCAAGTTTGTATGTGCCTGGATGAAGGCCTTCTTCAATCTGGTAAGGTCCTTCCCAGTTTAGTCTGAGTACTCCAGCAGCCAGGTCGCGGGTGTTTAAGAAAACTCGTCGAAGTACTAGGTCTCCAACGTTGAATTTTCTTTCTTTTACTTTTGAGTTAAAATACTGGGCGACTTTTTGCTGGTACGCAACTACTCGGAGTTGGGCCTTTTCTCATTTTTCTTCAAGCGAGTCTAAGGACTCCATCAACAATTGGCTATTCTGGTTCTGGTCGTATGTGATTCTTCGATGTGATGGCAGATCTAACTCGACTGGCAACATAGCCTCATACCCGTATGCTAAGGAAAACGGGGTATGACCTGTCACTGTTCGATGAGAAGTTCTATACGACTAGAGTACTTCAGGCAGCTATTCTGGCCATGCTCCTTTAGCGTCTTCGAGCCTTTTCTTCAGGGTATCTTTAAGTGTTTTATTCACTGCTTCGACTTTCCAATTTTCTTATGGATGCGCAACTGAAGAAAAGCTTTTGATGATTCCATGCCTTTCACAAAAGTCTGTGAATAGGTCGCTGTCGAACTAGGTGTCGTTGTCTGAGACAATCTTCCGAGGTAATCCATATTGGCAAAAAATGTTCTTGATGACAAAGTCAAGAACTTTCTTTGTCATTATGGTAGTGAGTGGCTCGGCTTCGGCCCATTTGGTGAAGTAGTCGACTGCGACAACTGTGTATTTTACTCCACCTTTTCCCGTTGGCAAGGATCCAATTAAATCGATACCCCACACTGCGAAGGGCCATGGACTTTGCATCTACTTTAACTCGTTGGGAGCTGCGCATGGGATCTTGGAAAATCTCTGACACTTATCATATTTTCGCACAAACTCCATTGAGTCTTTGTTCATAGTTGGCCAGAAATAACCCTGCCTCAGAATCTTTTTTGATAAGCTTTGCCCCCCAGCGTGATCTCCACAGAAGCCTTCATGTACCTCCTTCATCAGCTCTTTAGATTTTTTTGGTGTAATACATCTGAGCAGTGGCATGGAGTATCCCCTTCGGTATAGAACACCATCGACCAGTATATACCTAGTAACTTGTCTCTGAAGGGTCCTAGCTTTGTTTCTATCTGCTGGTAGTACACCATTTGTGAGATACTCCAAGTACAGTGCCATCCATGTATCTTCTATCCGAATTTCCATACTGGTTTCATCCGCTCGTATGCTCGGCTCGTGCAATCTTTCCACTGGCACTATATTTAAAGTGTCAGCGTCCTTTGCACTCGCGAGTTTGGCTAAGGCATCTGCGTTTGAATTCTGATCTCGGGGTATTTGCTGGAGGGTATACTTCTCGAATTGTGCCAACAGATCTTTGGTCTTGTTCAGGTAGGCCACCATCTTCAGGCCCTGTGCTTGATACTCCCCTAACACCTGATTCACTACCAGCTATGAATCACTGTAAATATCCAGCACTTTTATTCTCATGTCTTTAGCCAACCTTCGCCTAGCGAGGAGCGCTTCATACTCGGCTTCATTGTTTGATGCGGTGAAATCGAACCTAATAGCGCAGTTAAATTGATGCCCTTCTGGCATTATCAATATCACTTCCGCTCCTGCGTGAGATTCGTTGGACGATCCGTCCGTGAATAACTTCCATGAGGGAGCTTCGACTTGGGGCTCAGGCGCACTAGGTTTTTTGCACTGCTCGTTATCTGGGAGCTCAGTGAATTCAGCGATATGATCAGCCAAGACTTGTCCTTTACTGCTGCTCGCGGTGAATATGTGATATTGAACTGCCCGAGTTCGACTGCCCATTTTAACAAACGTCCAGCTGCCTCCGGTTTTTGTAAAACTTGCCGAAGGGGCTGATCAGCTAAGACCGTGATGGGATGGGCTTGGAAGTAAGGACGTAACTTCCTTAAGGCCAAGATTAAGCAATAGGCTAATCTTTCTATGGGAGGATACCTCAATTCGACACCGATTAACCTCTTGCTAACATAATAAACTGCCTTTTGTATGCCTTCTTCTTCTCGTACTAGCACCGCAGTAGTAGCAAATTCAGTGATCGCCAGGTAAATGAACAAAGTTTCTCCATCTATAGGTTTTGATAAAACAGGAGGTTGTGCCATGTGGGCTTTTAAGGCTTGGAAAGCGTGTTCGCAGTCTCCAGTCCATTCGAACTTCTTGTTGCCTCTAAGTAGATTAAAGAAAGGGACACATTTATCCATCGACTTGGAAATGAATCTACTAAGTACAGCAATCCTTCCAGTTAAACTTCGCACATCCTTGATTTTCACCGGCGATTTCATGTCGATCAGGGCTTTGATCTTTTCGGGGTTGGCTTCGATTCCTCTTGAATTAACAATGAACCCCAAAAATTTCCCTGATCCTATTCCGAAGGAACATTTGAGAGGATTTAACTTCATCTGATATTTGTTCAAAACATTGAAACACTCTTGTAAATCCTTCACATGTCCTTCTGCCTTTTTTGACTTTACCAGCATGTCGTCCACGTACACCTCCATGTTTACTCTGATCAACTCCTTAAACATGTGGTTAACCAATCGCTGGTAAGTCGCACCAGCATTTTTCAGTCCGAAGGGCATTACTTTATAACAGTATAACCATGTATCGGTCTGAAAGCTAGTGTGATCCTCATTAGGGGGATGCATACTGATCTGATTGTATCCTGAGTATGCATCCATGAAAGAGAGGATCTCATGTCCTGCAGTTGCATCGACCAGCTGGTCGATCCTTGGGAGAGGGAAGCAATCTTTTGGACAGGCTTTATTAAGGTCTGTGAAATCCACACAGGTTCGCCATTTGTTGTTAGGCTTGGGAACCAGTACTGGATTAGAGACCCACGATGGATAAAATGCCACCCTGATGAACCCATTCTCCTTCAGTCTTTCAACTTCCTTTTTTAAGGCTTTCGATCTATCCTTATTGAGCAACCTTCTTTTCTGTTGCACGGGTGGAAAACTCTTGCCAACGTTCAGGACATGGATGATAACTGCAGGATCTATCCCAGCCATGTCTTTATGTGACCAGGCAAAAACTTCATGGTTCTTTCTCAAAAATTCCACCAGTGCGTGCTTCGTTGTTGCTTCTAAATTTTTCCTAACCTTTACAACTCTGGTCGGGTCTTTTTCGTCAAGTTGGACCTCTTCAAGGTCCTCGACGGGTCCAACATCTTCCTCAAAATCCCCAAAGAGAGGATCTAAATCTCTATCCTCACTTTGGGCAACACCCTATTTGGTGACTCCATCACCGGATTGGGCTTGTGTATCAATGGCCATCTGCAACCTCTCTGGGGGAGTGCTCTTCACCGTTCCTTTCTTTGCCTTTGTGATCGAGGCATTCTAGCACTCCTTTGCTTCTCTCTGATTTCCCAACATGCGTCCTACCCCTCCATCTGTTGGGAATTTCATGGCCAGATGCCATACTGAGGTGACGACCCGAAGGTCAACCAGTATGGGCCTTCCAATTACAACATTGTACGCCGAAGGACAATCGACTACTATGAAATTAGCGAGTAATGTCCTGGCAGCAGGCGCTATACCTGCTGTTACCAGAAGTCTGATTGACCCCGTTGGGGTGAGTCCCTCACTAGAGAAGCCATAAATTGTCTGGTTGCAGGGCTCCAAGTCCTTGACGGACAACTTCATGCGTTCCAGCGAAGATTTGTACAGGATGTTTACTGAACTTCCTGTATCAACCAGTACTCTCTTCACCATCATGTTGGCGATTTGAACGTCCACGACCAACGGATCGGAATGTGGGAACCGAACATGCTGGGCATCGCTATCAGAGAAGGTTATTTCACCATCCTTTGATCGAGCCTTCTTTGATGCCCGGTCCTCCACAGTCATCATCTCGATGTCTTGGTCGTGGCGTAAGGTCCGAGCATATCGTTCCTTTGCCTTTCCGCTGCTTCCCGCAAGGTGCGGGCCTCCACAGATGGTGAGTAAAGTGCCAGCTACGGGGTCAGGCTGCAAAGGTGGTGAGCATTGGCGTGCGAGCGCCTGCTCGTTGCCACCTGGAGCCTCTCATTAGGAAGTTCCCGAGGCCCATATGTATCTCCTCAAGTGTCCTTGTCTGATAAGGAACTCGATTTCATCCTTCAGCTGGTTGCACTCGTTTGTATCATGTCTGTAGTCGTTATGATAACGACAAAACTTGGTAGTGTCTCTCTTTGAAATATCTTTTCGAATGGGAGCGGGTCTTTTGTAAGGCACACTAGAACTCGTGGCCTGATACACCTCTCCCCGAGACTCGACAAGGGCAGTGTAGTTAGTGAACCGCGGTTCATAACGATTGCCCTTGGCACGTTTATTTTCAGAGGTGGAAGGCTCATTATGCGGTCGTTTCCCCCCATTCTTGCCATTGCCATTGCCGTTCCTGTTGCCGTTGGGTTTTGACCCATTGGCGGCTTTGGCGGGCTTGGCAGTCCCTTTATCCTTGCCTGGGGGTTTTCCTTCACTGGCGATGGCATCCTCGAGCTTGATGTACCAATCATCTCTATCCAAAAATTCTTGAGTAGTCTTAACTCCATGCTTTCTGAGGCTACTCCACAAAGGCGTGCAGCACCTAACTCCCGCAGTTAGGGCCATCATCTTGCCCTCATCACCATTGTTTTGGCTCCAGCCGCTGTTCGCATGAAGTGCTGGACGTAATCCTTCAGTGGTTCTCCCTCTTGCTGGCGTATCTCCACCAGCTGATTCGCCTTAGTTGGGTGCACACGACCCGCATAGAATTGTACGTAAAATTCTTTTACGAACATCTCCCAGGAAACAATACTTGCAGGAGGGAATTTGAAAAACCACTCCTATGCAGCATCAAAAAGTGTTGCAGGAAAGATCCTGCACCGAGCGTCTTCGGACACTTTCTGAATGTCCATCTGTATCTCAAACTTGTTGACATGAGATACCTGGTCACCATACCCGTCAAAGTTTAGAAGCGTGGGCATCTTAAACTTGCTGGGAGTTTTTTCCACGTCTATCCTCTGAACGAAAGCAGTAGCCTTTCTCCTGCTGTACTCGATATGAGACGTCCTTCCCCCGACCAACTGTTGTACTGCCTGATTCAGGGCATCTATTTGGGCTTGCATGGCGTCAGGAATCGCCGAGGCCTCTGCTGCTGGGGGAATGTACTCGTCATTCCGTTCCCGGCGATCATTGAGTACATCTCTTAAATCTTCATCTCTTCACCGTTGCTCGCTTGCTCCGAGCTGGTTAAAGACGTTATTTTTCCTGGGCTGCCCCCCAGCATTACGCCTCTCAGGTTGGTCTTCCCTAGGTGGTGGGCTTCTGTCCCCACCTCTCTCTTCATTTCTCTGACCGACATTTCCTCTGCCTGAGTCGGCCTCATTGTAACCATGGCCATCTCTTAACCTCGACTGGCTATGGTGGGATCGACTGTCCCCTCGGTTGCCTCCCCGGGCCGGAACTTCCCGAGCGTTAGAGGGTGGCCTGCGTTGGTCAGTAGGTCCCCATGAATTATCATGCCGTGGAGGCCCCTGGACCGCAGAGCTTATCTCTGAGTTCCTTCTATTGCCAGAAGGACACTGCCCCCTACTCGGTGGGTTCGGCTCTTCGCCTCTGTGGCGTCTAGGACTACGGGGCTGCTGCCCGGCCCTATTCTGCCTTGGTTGCGGGGGATTGCCTCGACCAGCCTGGGATGGAGGCTGCGCTTCAGGATCCCTTGGTGGGACATCATCCTGAAGCATTGGTGGCTGCTCAGGCCTTTGGGGGCTCGATGGTTGTATCGGCGAGCTAGGATTGGGACCCCTTTGGGGTGGCCCATTTGCAGGTTGATCAGGCTGTGAGGCAGGTGCAGCCTGATTCCTAGCCAACTGCAGGGCTGCTTCGAGGGCTGCCATGGCCTCCCTCCGACGATGATCCATCTCCGCCTGTCTTTCACTCAGTTCCTAGCGCTGTCGCTCAATCTCTTGTTGCTGCCGCGCCATAATCTCAACAGCACTTTCTTGGCTGGCCCTCAGATTGGCCAGTTCATCCTGCAATACCCCCACGGTATTTCTCAGCATCTCGGAATCCAATTCTTCCTCATCAAATTCCAAATGTGGCTCATTTTCAGCTATGTTTGGAGGAGGAGGAGGTTGAGATGGTGCCGCGCTAGCCACCTGTCCAGTCTTCTTTGTTGTTTTCGCCATTACTATATCAACGATTTCATATCAAGCTCTCAATGAAAGCACCAGAATGTTGACCCTTGTTTTGGTCAACTAACACGGAGTCAAAATGCTTGGCGTGGGAAAATGTGTTAAATGAATATAATGACAAAAACAGTAAAGAACACAAGAAATTATAGTGGTTCGGCCCTAGAAACTGGTAATAACCTACGTCCACTTGAGCTATTATTGATATAAGATCTCAAAGGAGTGATCAAAGAACTAGGGTTCTCTGAGTTTCACAAACCTAAGAGGGATAAGCAATATAATCGTAGTACAATAGCTCTAATTCTCTCGTCAATGTATAACCTCAATTAAACAAAAGCCAAAAGTCCCTTCCTTGAGCTATCTTTCTTTATTTATAGGCTCAAGGAGGATTACATGAAGTTGTTACCGATATTCTCTCCTAATTAATCGGATAATCAGGAGTCATTGGAGACAATCTTAGAATTGACTATGATTTCCGCAAGATCATCTCGAAATATGCGGAATGTACGACCATGCTGGTCGTGAGGAAAACTCAACTGCCATGCCAGGAATGTCTTACTGGTCGATATTCGAACAGAACTCGCCCAGGTGTTTGCCAAGTGTTTAAAAACGTCTGCCACGTCACCCATGCTTGGTTTTTGGACAACAGAGACGAACTGAAATAGCCCGGTGCACTGCTCGCCTGGAGGAAGAAGAGAGAGCCAACATTCATGCCTCCCCAGAAATCTCCTTAGCCACGGGAATTGAAGGCGTGGAGAATGAAGTTGGAACCACAGTAGACCAGGAAAATCCTCAAGACCCTCCTACCTCGTAGTATTTTTGTTTTTCTTTTAACTTTATCTTGTAGTCAAGATAGTTTATATTTTTATTGTTGCACGGGCAACTTTTCTTTTAATAGACAATTACATTTGAGCAGTAACTGCTCGCAGTGTAAAGGGATTCATTTATGATATTATAATACTTGCATTTTATTATAACATCTGTTCGCATGACCGAACTTAGCATAGTACTTTGGTTTGATTTAACAAAATAACAAAATTTTGAAAAATACTCTAAGTACCCTAGCATGCTTTCACTTATTTTGCTCGTATGTTTACATACCTTTTGATATGCTTTGCTTACTAGATAACTTATATGCCCCCTAAGTGATTGAGGAGCTTTAGATCCTCGGTCACTTTCCTTGACTAGGACCTGTTCGAACATTTCTACTCGCAAAATTTTTAAAACGATAATATAGCAAAACAACACATGTAATGAGCAAATACTTGTAATAAATACAATATTTTGGCAAGATTGATTGGCTGCGCACAGTCCCTTTTATTTCTCGTAATAAACGGACAATTGTGTCTGTACGAGTGATCAATAAAATGATCTTACACTTATAAGCGATCAATCATAAAAAATGACCAATCCTTTTTCATAAACTTGTAAAAAGTAGAATTAATACTAGCCAATTCTTTAAGAAGAATTGTTTATTGATAGTACTTGCGCAAGTGTTCTCCATTACAATAGCGAGGAATGAGATCTCCATTTAAGCGAGCAAGTTTGTAAGTGCCTGGATGGAGGACTTCTTTGATTTGGTACGGTTCTTCCCAGTTAGGTCCGAGTACTCTAGCGCCCTGATCATGGGTGTTGAGGAAAACTCTTCAAAGTACTAGATCTCCCACATTAAATTTCCTTTCATGTACTTTAGAATTGAAATACCAAGAGACCTTTTGCTGGTAAGCTGCTACTCGGAGCTGGGCTTGCTCACACTTTTCATCGACCAAATCCAAAGATTCCATTAATAACTGGCTATTCGAGCCTTGATCGTAGGTCATCCTCCGATGCAATGGCAGATCTAATTCCACAGGCAACATAGCTTCATATCCATAGGCCAAGGAGAATGGAGTATGGCTTGTTGTTGTTCGATGGGATGTTCTGTACGACCAGAGGACTTCAGGAAATTGCTCTGGCCATGCCCCCTTTGATTCCTCAAGCCTTTTCTTCAGAGTATCCTTTAGTGTATTATTGACTGCCATGACTTGTATGTTTTCCTGAGGGTGAGCAACTAAAGAAATGCTTTAGATAATTCCATGCTGCTCGCAAAAATCCATTAACAAATTACTATCGAATTGTGTGTTGTTGTCTGAGATAATTTTTCTTGGCAATCCATAGCAACATACTATGTTTTTGACCACTAAATCCAGCACTTTCTTGGTTGTTATGGTTTCAAGTGGCTCAGCTTCGACCCACTTTGTAAAGTAATCGACCGCCACTACGGTGTACTTGACGTCGCCTTTCCCTGTGGGCAAAGATCCAATCAGGTCTATGCCCCACACTGCGAACGGCCATGAACTTTGCATCTATTTTAGCTCATTAGGGGCTACTCATGGAATCTTGGAGAATCTTTGGCACTTGTCGCATTTTTGCACAAATTCCAGCGAATCTTCATTCATTGTTGGCCAGAAGTATCCTTGCCTTAGGATCTTCTTTGATAAACTCTGGCCCCCAGCGTGATCTCCGTAGAACCCTTCGTGGACCTCTCACATTAATTCTTTGGCCTTTTCCTTTGAAATACATCTGAGGAGCGGCATAGAGTATCCTCTTCGGTACAGAATTTCGTCGACCAGGATGAACCTAGCAGCCTGCTGCAGAAGAGTCTTGGCTTTGTTTCTGTCTGTAGGCAACACACCATGCGTCAAGTACTCAATGAAAGGTGCCATCCATGTATCTGCCGCCTAAATCACCAGAGAGGTTTCTTCCACTTGAATGCTTGGTGCAGGCAGCCATTCAACAAGTATAATATTTAGGGTGTCAGCATCCTTGGCACTCGCTAATTTGGCCAAAGCATCGGTGTTTGAATTCTGGTCGCGAGGTACTTGCTAGAGGGTATACTTCTCAAACTGGGCCAACAAATCTTTTACTTTATTCAGGTAGGCAACCATCTTTAGACCTCGAGCCTGATATTCTTCAATGATTTGATTAACCACAAACTAAGAGTCACTGTAGATTTCAAGTGACTTTATGTGCATGTCTCTGGCTAACCGTAATCTTGCGAGCAACGCTTCATACTCGGCTTCGTTGTTAGAAGCAGTGAAGTCAAATCTGATTGCGCAGTGAAATCAATGCCCTTCAGGAGTTATCAAAATCACTCCGGCTCCAGCGTGATGTTCATTAGACGAACCGTCCATGAACAATTTCCATGAGGGAGCTTGGCTTTGAGGTTCAGGCGCTTCTATCTGCAACGAAGTCGGCTAGCACTTGTCCTTTTACTGCTGCTCATGGTAAGTAAGAGATATCAAACTGCCCAAGTTCAACCGCCCATTTCAATAATCAGCCAGCGGCTTCTGGCTTCTGTAAAACTTGCCGTAGAGGTTGGTCGGTCAAAACTGTGATTGGGTGAGCTTGGAAGTATGGCTGCAACTTTCTGGAGGCTAACAATAAAGCAGTAAGCTAATTTTTCAATAGGAGGATATCGCAATTCTGCTCCTATTAGCCTTTTGCTTACAAAATACACAGCCTTTTGCACATTCTCCTCATCTCTTACTAGAACAGCACTAGCAGCATATTATGTGATTGCCAAGTAGATGAACAAAGTTTCTTTATCAACCGACTTTGATAGAATTGGTGGCTACGACATGTGCGTCTTTAAAGCTTGAAAAGCCTGCTCGCACTCCTCCGTCCATTCGAACTTCTTGTTGCCTCTAAGTAGATTAAAAAATGGGATGCATTTGTCCGTCAATTTGGAGATAAATCTACTTAGAGCAGCAATCCTTCCGGTTAAACTTTGAACATCTTTGATCTTCATTGGCGATTTCATATCAACTAAGGCTTTGATCTTCTCGGGATTGGCCTCAATTCCTTGTGAGTTTACTATAAATCCCAAGAATTTCCCTGATCCAACTCCGAAGGAACACTTGAGTGGATTAAGCTTCATATGATATTTATTCAAGACGTTGAAGCACTGTTGTAAGTCCCCTATGTGTCCATCTTCCTTTTTCGACTTAACCAGCATGTCATCAACATATACTTCCATGTTTGTATCGATCAGCTCCTTGAACATGTGTTTGACTAGTCACTGGTAAGTCGCACTAGTGTTTTTCAAACCGAAGGGCATTATTTTGTAACAGTAAAGCCCTGTATCGGTCCGAAAGCTAGTGTGATCCTCATCAGGTGGATGCATACTGATTTGATTGTACCCGGAGAATGCATCCATGAATGACAGGATCTCGTGTCCTGCAGTGGCATCAACCAGCTGGTCGATCCTAGGGAGTGGGAAACAATCTTTAGGGAAGGCTTTATTAAGGTCTGTGAAATCCACGCACATTCTCCACTTTCCATTCGGTTTGGGAACTAGTACGGGATTAGAGACCCACGATGGATAAAATGCTACCCTAATGAATCCATTCTCCTTTAACTTCTCGACTTCTTCTTTTAGAGCTTTTGATATGTCTTTGTCGAGCAGCCTTCTTTTCTGTTGTACTAGTGGAAAAATTTTGTCTATGTTCAGGACATGGCTAATAACTGCCGAGTCTATCCCAACCATGTCTTTATGTGACCAGGCAAAGACTTCCTGGTTCTTCCTAAAAAATTCCACCAGTTTTTGTTTTGTTGTTGTCTCTAAGTTTTTACCGACTTTCACAACCCTGGTCGGATCTGCTTCATCGAGTTGGACCTCTTCAAGGTCCTCGATGGGTCCCACTTCTTCATCATAATCCCCAAAGCGAGGATCCAAATCTCTATCCTCACTTTGGGCAACACCCTATTTGATGGCACAATCACTTGATTGGGCTTGCACTTCATTGGCCGTTTGCAACTCTTTTCCGACATTTTCCCTCGATCCACCTTTCTTTGCCATACATATTGAGGCGTTGTAGCAATCCATCACTTCTCGCTGGTTTCCCAATACGCATCCTACCCCTGCGTCAGTTGGGATTTTCATGGAAAGGTGCCAGACCGAGGTCACAGCTCGCAGGTCGACCAGAATAGGCCTCCCAATTACAACATTATACGCAGAAGGACAATCAACTACTATGAAAGTAGTGAGTAATGTCCTATTTGTAGGTGCAATTCCTGCTGTAACTAGGACCCTAATCGACCCTGTCGGCGCGAGCCCTGCGCCAAAAAAACCATATATGGTTTGGTTGCACGACTCCAAGTCCTTGACGGACAACTTCATGCTCTCTAGTGAAGACTTGTACAAAATGTTGACTGAGCTCCCTGTGTCAACCAACACCCTCTTAACCATCATATTGGCAATCTGGACATCCAAGACCAGTAGATCTGAATGTGGGAATCGGACATGCTGGGCATCGTCCTCAAAGAAGGTAATCAACTCCTCCTTTGTTCGAGCTTTTTTAGGTGCCCAATCCTCTACACTCATCATCTCGATGTCCTAGTCGTGGCATAAGAGCATATCACTCCCTTGCCTTCCCACTATCTCCTGCAAGGTGTGGGCCGCTACAGATGGTGAGTAACGTACCAGCCACAGGAGCTGGCTGTAAAGGTGGCGAGCATTGGCGTGCATGCGCCTGCTCGTTGCCTCCCCAAGCCTCTCGCTAGGACCCTCCTGCGGCTCGTACATACCTCCTTAGGTGTCCCTGTCTGATAAGGAACTCAATCTCGTCCTTCAACTGGTTACACTCATTGGTGTCATGTCCGTAATCGTTGTGAAAACGACAGAATTTTGTTGTATCTCTCTTGGAGATATCCTTCCTTATAGGTGCTGGTCGCTTATACAGGACATTGACACTGGTCGTCTGGTAGACCTTTGCTCTACTCTCGATAAGGACCGTATAGTTGAAGAATCTCGGTTCGTATCTATTTCCTTTGGAGCGTTTGTTTTCAGATGATGATGGCTCATTATTCGCCCTTTTTCCACCATTCTTACCATTTCCATTCCCGTTGCCTTTGTCATTGCCATTGGGTTTATCTGACCTGTTGGTGGCTTTGGCGGGACCTTCCTTTGGTCCCTTATCTTTCGTAGGTGATTTCCCCTTGTTGGCAATCGCATCCTCGAGCTTAATTTATCGATCAGCTCGATCAAGAAACTCCTGGGTATTTTTTACCCCATTCTGTCTTTGGCTGTTCCAGAGGGGAGAATGGCGCCTAACCCCAGCAGTTAGGGCCATCATCTTTCCCTCATCGCCCACTGTTTTGGCTCCAGCTGCTGCTCGCATGAAACACTGGGCGTATTCCTTTAAGGGCTCTCCCTCCTTTTGGCGTATCTCGACTAGCTGGTTGGCCTCAGTAGGGTGTACGCGGCCCGCGTAGAATTATTCGTAAAATTCCTTTACGAACATTTCCCATGATACTATACTAGCAGGTGGGAACTTAAAGAACCACTCCTGAGCAGTGTCAGATAGGGTGGCGGGGAAGATCCTGCAGCGGGCGTCGTCTGACACCTTCTGAATATCCATCTGTATCTCAAATTTGTTTACATAAGATACTGGGTCCCCTTACCCATCGAAGTTCGGCAGCACTGACATCTTGAACTTGCTGGGGGTTTCTGCCACAGTAATCCTCTGTACAAAACGGAGTGCCTCTCCTCCAATCGTACTCAATGTGGGATGTCTGGCGCCCGACCAGTTGTTGTACCGCCTGATTCAGAGCATCAATTTGAGCCTGCACCGCATTTGGGATTGCTGGGGTGACTGGTGCCAGAGGAGCGTACTCATCGTGCCTCTCGCACCTGTCGTTGAGCACGTCCCTCAGGTCATCATCTCTGCGCCTTTCTTCGCAAGCGCCCAGCCGATCAAAGACGTTATGCTGTCTGGGCTGCCCCCCAACATTATGGCTCGCAGGCCTATTTTCTCTAGGTGGGGGTTTTTGTTTCCACCTTGTTGAGGCCAAAAATAATACGTCATTGAAAGGCTAAAAGCATATGCTCAAGTCCCATAGACATTAAAAAATATGGTTGAGTTGGGGCTAACCCCGAACTGCCATTGCCTCTTAAGCGGCAGCCCCGATGGCCTCACGCTCCTAAGTGTCGTGCACACCAGACCAGGGGCGAGGCCACCATCTCGCAAGCCTAACACATGGGCGAGGCCACCCATCTCGCGAGGCCTCCATCCGTGCGCACCAGCCCATGGGCGAGGCCACCCATCTCGCGAGGCCTCCATCTGTGCGCATCAGACCAGGGGCGAGGCCACCATCTCGCGAGGCCAGCACATGGGTGAGGCCACCCATCTCGCGAGGCCACCCATCTTGCGAGGCCTCCATCCACGCGCATCAGACCAGGGGCGAGGCCACCATCTCGCGAGGCCAACACATGGGCGAGGCTACCCATCTCGCGAGGCCTTCATCCGCGCGCATCAGACCAGGGGCGAGGCCAACACTGGGGTGAGGGGCCATGCGAGGGGTGGGCTCCTCCGAGGATGCGACATATTGAGAGCCTCATATAACGAGGCAGAGCACTATATTGAAAGCATACTTTGTGAGAGCTTCCGAGGAGGCTTGCGTACACCATCACATGGCCACTCGAGAGGAGAAGGGCCTCCTGAACAGCTAGGGAGCCACACCATCAAGGGGGTCGCAAGGAGGGCGTCTCGTCACGCATCCTTAGATGTTTGCCAGAGCCACATGCCTATCGTCCAGACTCATGAGTGACCTCGGGAGGCTTCAGGCATCTCATGCCAAGGACCCAAGATCTCCACCTCACACCAAGGGTCCCATTCCTTACACTTTGAGACCCCTATGCTTAGGAGATCCAGTACGAGTTGAATGGGACATACTTGTACGACCTAGCACTGAGTACGGATACCAGTGCCAGTGAGAATGCTGGGGTAAGAGTCATGGTCCGTACGTCTACGGCCATAGGTCAGAGCTGACACCACTACCTCCTGCGCCACTACGCCTGCCACCACTCATCAGACATGGGTACAGACAAGTAGTGGAGGCATTCTCCTGACACCTGCTCCTGTGCTGGATGTATGACCACAACCTCTGAAGCCACTCCCCTGACATAGTACTTATGTACCCTATGGTCTCCTGGACCACTATGTACCTAAGGCCATTAGAGCCTACTATAAAATGGACTCTAAGACCACCTGAAATGGGGTTGGAGATTTTATTGTAGCAGAGGCTTGAGTGTGAATGAAAGACTAAATTCTCCATTATTGTTCTATCATTGTTCTTGAGTTGTTGTTCAAGTTTTTACAGCTTTCCGATTAGTGGTCTTGATTCGATAATTTTTCCAACTCAACTTAGTTGACGAGTTCTCACCGTCAACAGTTTGGCGCCGTCTGTGGGAACGTTAGTTTCAAGCTACTGTTCCACCATTGTTTCTGGCAAGAAGATGCCAAGACGTTCAAAGCGACTGAGGGAGCCACGGGAAGTAGAGGTTCACCTGAACGGAGTCCAGCTGAAGGCCTCCATGAAGGACACTCCTCCACCCAGAGACGTGGAGCCCCTGAGGTTCACGGAGGTGATAAGGTGGCCTCGTCACCAGCCGCTCCACCTGGAGGAAGCCCTCCGAGAGCACCACCGATAAACGCTAACGAGTTCCCTCCTCCAAAACCATCGCAGGCACCGAACTCTAGCCGGCAGGATCCGGGCCCCTCAACCCGTAGGCATGATAAGCATCCCCGGGTCCACTCCGTGAGCTCGAGTTCGAAGTCTCGGTTCTATGAAGAGGAGATACGTGAACTCCACCGTAAGAACCAAAGGTTGGAAACCACCTTGGAAAACATGCAAGAGGTCCTGAATGGCCTGCTGCAGGGTAAGTCGAGCGTGACCTTGCCTAAGAGGAAGGAGAAGGGCAAGGATCGGGTGGAGACCACTGTGCCGGTAGATGATGGGAGAACCCGACATTCAACCAATAACACCCCCCGAGCGAAGCAACGTGATCACCCTGAACCGCCTAAGTAGGCCCAGTAGCCAGCGCCGAGGACCAATGATGCCCCTCGCAATGAGGACGAGGTCACCTCTAAAAGAGCACCCTCAGACTTGCGGGAGGAGCTCAATAAGAAGAGGGCGGGCAAAGGGACCACGCCCCCTGTGGCGCCTCGAGAAGGCAAGGGAAAGGCGGATCTTAGCTCGTCCGCTTTGAGGGACACTCTCAGCAAGAGGAGGCAGGACCTAGACATGGAGATGAGGAGCCTGCGGAGCAAGATCGTCACCGCGTCAGGCGGCCAGGCCTTCGAGGAGGACTTCGACCATGAGTCGCCCTTTGTGAGAGAAATTCAGGCAATCCGACTCCCTGCCAATTTTAAGGAGCCCAATATGACCCCTTACGAAGGGAACACGGATCCGAAATACCACCTGGATGCGTTTAATGATCTGATGAAACTGAGGGGGATCGGAAGTGGTGCCAGGTACCATTGCTTCGCTGTTACTCTGAAAGGACCCGCCTACAAATGGTTCAAAAGACTAAGGCCGGGGTCCATCAGGTCCTGGCAGCAGTTTTCTGACGAATTCCTCCAACAGCACCATGCCGTGCGGGACTACACGATGCCAGGTACCAGCCTGGCCAACGTGAAGCAAGGGGAGAATGAGAGCCTGAAGAGCTACATTCACCGGTTCAATATGTAGGCCGCAAAAGTGGGGAGCCTAACGCGCCTAGAGTTAAAAATGGCCATTACCGCTGGAGTACTCCCAGGAAGCAAGTTGTGGGACAACATGTTAAAAAGGGAAGTCACTGACTTAGATGACTTCTATGAGAGAGCGTAGAAGTACATCCGTGTGGAGGATGGCCATGCAAACCTACAGGCGGGAAAGGAGGAGCCCCACGTGAAGCCCCCAACTAATGACGGGTTGAATGTAGCGAAGAAGAAAAGGACGTACGATGGGTCAAGAGATGACCAGCAAAGGAAAACCAAACGAGGGGGTGATCATAGGCAAACTGCTTATACTTACTATACGAACCTCACAGATACCAAGGAGCATATTTACATCACCAACAAAGATCGAGTGCCCTTCAAAAAGCCCCCACCAATGAGAAAGGATCGGTCCAAAAGGGACCCCAGTAGATACTGCCAATACCACAAGGACATCGGACACACCACAGCAGAGTGTATCCATCTGAAGGAGGAAATTGAGGAGCTCATCCGCTGGGGACACCTGGGCCGCTATGTCAGGAGAGAAAGGCAAAGGCCAGAGGACGAGCCCGCAGCACCCCAGGCACAAGAGCGAGCCCCAGAAATACAGGGGGAGGTCCGAACCATTTTTGGAGGTCTAGGATTTGGGGGAGACTCTAGGAAGGGGCGAGATAGATATGCAAGAGAGGCTCGGCGAAGTCCACCTCCCTGCGTCATGAGTTTAGATCAGCGACCCCCAAAAATTTTCAAGGGTGAAAACGACTCGATAACGTTCACTGAGGAGGACGCACGGGGGTACACTTTCCCCACAATGATCTGCTGGTGCTGACAGTTCAATTGGCAAATATGCGTGTGCATCGAGTCCTAGTGGACAATGGGAGCTCGGTAGACATCCTATACCGCCCTGCTTTGGAAAAGATGGGACTGGGCATTCGTCATCTGAAGCCCTGCCAGTCGTCCCTATACGGGTTCACAGGGGACTCAGTGCAACCCCTTGGAATGATCGAATTGACACTTACCATGGGGGAGCAACCCCGACAGACCACAGTCATGTCTAACTTTGTTGTAGTAGATTGTGTATCAGCTTTCAACGCGGTATTGGGGAGACCCTCCCTAAGAGAATTGAAAGCCATAACTTCAATATATCACTTGGTTGTCAAGTTCCCGACTCCAGGAGGGGTCGCTAGTATGAAGGGGGAACAGAAGGAGGCGAGGGAGTGCTACAACACCTCACTCCGCGCGCCTGCGAAACCGCGGGAGCCAATGGCCATGGTGATACATGAGGCGCTATGTATGCCCACGGGGGGTCCGCAGGAGCTGGACCCTCGGGTCGTGCATGAGTCAAGAGCAGAACCAGTAGAAGAAGTAGAGGAGGTTACGGTGACGAAGGAACCCCTAAGGAAATTGAAGATAGGGAGAAGCCTGCAAGGTGACGTGAAGGAGGAGTTGATGAAATTTTTGAAAGATAATCTAGACGTGTTTGCATGGAGTCATGAGGACATGGTGGGCATAGACCCCAGTGTGATATGCCACTACCTGAATATCTCCCCAGAGGCAAGGCCCGTCAGGAAAAAGAGGCGGGCGCTAGACCCAACAAGATACGCAACATTATAAGAGGAGGTTGACAAGCTGAAGGCCAATGGGTTCATCCGTGAGTCTTTCTATCCTATGTGGGTGTCGAACCCAGTACTCGTGCCGAAGCCGAATGGGAAATGGAGAACTTGCGTCGATTTCACGAACCTGAATAATGCTTGTCTTAAGGACAGCTTCCCACTTCCCAGGATAGATCAGCTAGTAGATGCGACGGCAGGACATGAGTTACTGAGTTTCATGGACGCCTACTCAGGATACAACCAAATCCCAATGAACCCAGCAGATGAAGAACACACGTCATTCATTACAGAAAAAGGGCTCTACTGTTACAAGGTGATGCCCTTCGGGCTCAAAAACGTGGGAGCCACCTATCAGAGACTGGTGAATAAAATGTTCGCCAACTAGATAGGAAGGAATATGGAGGTGTATGTGGATGACATGTTAGTGAAGACCAAAGAAGCAGCAGAGCTCAACAAAGACCTTTGTGAGATGTTTGACACGCTCAGGAAATACCGGATGAAGTTGAACCCAGTCAAGTGCACCTTCGGGGTATCCTCAGGAAAATTCTTGGGCTTCATGGTCAATTCCAGAGGCATCGAGGCCAATCCTGACAAGATAAAGGCACTAATAAAGATGAGCCCGCCAAAGAATAAGAAGGAGGTGCAGTGCCTAACGGGAAGGGTGGTGACCCTTAATAGGTTTATCTCATGGTCCACCGACAAGTGCCTCCCATTCTTTGACATCCTCAAAGGGAGCAAAAAGTTCGCTTGGGATGAAAAATGTGAGGAAGCATTTGTCAAGTTGAAAGAGCACCTAGGGAAGCCACCCCTGTTGGCAAAGCCAGAGAAGGGCGAGAAGTTGTACCTGTACTTGGCAGTGTCTGAGCATGCCATCAGCGCAGCCTTGGTCAAAGGAGAGAAGAAGCAGCAACAACCCGTATACTATATCAGCAAGCGTTTGGTGGACGCAGAGAACCGGTATCCAGAGATCGAAAAATTGGCCTATGCACTAGTGGTGGCTTCGAGGAAGTTGAGGCTTTACTTCCATGCACATACAATTGAAGTCCTGACAGATAGTCCTTTGAGGCAGGTCTGACATAAGCCTGAGACTTCGGGGAGACTGATGAAATGGTCGATCGAGCTAAGTCAATTTGACATTGTATACACCCCAAGAGCTTCCATCAATGGACAGGTGCTGGCAGATTTCATAGTAGAGCTCACCCATCAGCCGATTGAAGGAAGGAATGAAGAAGGGGAGCAGCCTGTTATGGAGGAAGAGCTAGGAGGTTTAGAGGAGTGGAGTTTGCATGTTGATGGGGCGTCAAATGAAGGAGGATCAGGAGCGGGCATCATGACGACTGGGCCCGAGGGACACAGAATGTATTGCGCAATCCGATTTGGGTTTGAGGCCTCCAATAATGAGGCAGAGTACGAGGCGCTCCTAGCTGGCCTACGTTTAGCCCAGGAACTGAGAGTGACGTGCCTTCATATCTTCAGTGACTCTCAATTGGTAGTATGCCAAGTAAAGGGGGAGTACCAGGCGAGGGGACCCAAGATGGCAGCCTACTTGGAGAAGGTGAAGGGCTATCTGGGACGGTTGGTGGCATATAATATAGAGCAAATCCCCAGAGAAAAGAATACCCATGCCGATGCACTCGCAAAGCTGGCGTCTACCAAGGATGGTGATATCTTGGAGTAAATACCCGTGGAGTACTTACCCAAGCCCAGCATCGAAGGCGCCGACGTGCACATGATTAGTGTCCCAAGGGAGTCATGGACCGAGCCAATCAAGAGGTACCTGGAAGAAGAAACCTTGCCTGCAGACAAAAATGAGTCCCGGAGGTTGGTGTACAGGGCCGCAAGATACACCCTGGTAGATGGGGTCCTTTACAAAAGAGGATTCTCAACGCCACTCCTGCGGTGTGTAGAAGAAGAGGAAGCGTTGAAAGTGTTACAAGAGATACATGAGGGAGAGTGTGGCAACCACGAGAGCGGACCCTCCACAGCCAGGAAGGCCATGAGACAAGGATACTACTGGCCCTCCATGGAGAGAGATGCACACGACTTTGCCACGAAATGCGACAAATGCCAGAGGCACGCCAACTACCCTCGGAGACCCCCAAATGAACTGACCAGCATGACCAGCCCCTGGCCCTTCGCTATCTGGGGGATAGACTTGATCGGCGCTCTTCCTATAGGCAGGGGTGGGGCGAAATACGCGGTGGTGGCAGTGGACTATTTCACTAAGTGGGTAGAAGCAGAACCCCTTATGAAGATAACAGCCAAGCACATCACCTCTTTCGTCAACAAATTCATTGTTTGTAGATATGGAGTGCCCTACAAAATTATTTCTGACAATGGTACCCAGTTCGAGGGGGGAGCTTTCGATGAATATTGTAGGGAAAGGGGCATAAGGAGGAGTTTCTCCGCGGTTGTGCACCCCCAGGCCAATGGACAAGTGGAGGCCATAAACAGGGTCCTTAAGAAGAACTTAAAGACAAAGCTAGAAAAGATGAAGGGAGCCTGGGTAGATGAGCTACCAAATGTGTTGTGGGCTTACAGAACCACCCCACGCACGACTACTGGGGAGTCCCCATTCTCCTTGGCCTATGGGTGCGAGGCCGTGCTCCCAGTCAAGATGCGAGTTGAGTCCCACAGGGTACATGCATATGGAGACGAGGCCAACCGCGTAGCCCTGGCCAAAAGCTTAGACATGCTTGAAGAGAAGAGAGAAAAAGCACAAATGAGGGTGGCGGTATACCAGCAGCACGCCGCAAGGTACTACAATTCGAGGGTGCGAGAGAGAACTTTCAGAGTTGGTGACTTGGTGCTAAGGAAGGTACTCCCTAACACATGAGACCCAGACGCACAAGTGCTGGGGACGAATTGGGAGGGGCCCTACCAGGTTGCTCAGTGCGTACCCCCGAACACTTACAAGCTGGCGCGCATGGACGACACCATCATACCCCAAGCATGGAATGCAGAGCACCTGAGGAAGTACTACCAGTAAGGCGCCCACGTCCGATGGTAAAAGAACAAGTGTTGCACACTGTCTTGATGTGATAGGGAGAAATCAAAGAGGTTACTTAGATAGCCTCCTGAGTAGGTGTGTGTCTTTTTATTTTTGTTTTCTATAAAAACCTTATATGTACCGTTGCAACTATCTGTATGAGACTGTTTATTATGAATGTGATGAATGGAACTGCATGTTATGGGTGAAACTGTTCGCAACCTCATGTATTATTTTCCTTCGCTACGTGGGCATCAACCAAAGTGCCTGCCGAAATAAATTTCACCAGACACTTGGGGGGCAGGATAGGAGGCGACAGCAGGCGGCTAACAAAGGGAACCTAAAAAGGGCCCTATAACGAAGGATCCTAAAAAGGGACCCCTTGCCCTCCTAAAAACGAGGCCCCTAAAAGGGACCCTCTACCAAGAGGACCCCTAACCCTCCTAAAAAGGAGGCCCCTAAAAAAGGGACCCCTAGCCCTCCTAAAAAGGAGGCCCCTAAAAAAGGACCCTCTACCAAGAGGATCCTAAAAAGGGCCCTCCATCAAGAGGAAGTGACCCAAAACCAAATGGACCCCCTATACGAAGGCCTTAAACGAAGTCCTTACAAGGCATCCCTTGGGATCGCAAGGATTAGCTACCCTTATGAACACCAAGGGAGGCCATAGGGACTTACAAAAAATGTATGATGACGATAATGATAATATGTCTAGAGCGGCCACCAAGCCGCCTAGCCAAAAAGGGTCCCAAAGGAGACCCTTGCAAAAATAGTACTATGAATAACGACGAGAATGATGCTTCTCGCAAAGAAATAATAAGCGCGCGCAAGAAAAACATAAAAGGATAACTAGGACCCAAGGGGTCAAAATATCCTTACAGAAGCAACCAAGAGGCACCAAAAGAGGTCCTAGTGAACCCTCTCGCATGGGCTCCAAAGGACCTCCAGCCTGGTAGATAAAAGAAGGGAACCAACCATACCCCATCATGCAGGCTTAAAAGGGCCTCAAATGCAGTAGAACAAGAAATAAACAGCAACACATATATTTATACATTAAAAAAAAAAAGAGTTCTTGAGATAGTACAAGAATTACCAAAAGAAAAGTAGCAGTGATAATGGTATTACAAAGTTAGAAAAAAAAAAAAAAGGCAAGACTTCTTCAAGGCCTCCTATAGTGGGCACTCCACAAGGCCGCTCAGCCAACTGCCTGTTCACCAAAAGAGGAGAAGTCGAAGTTAGGGTCCTGCCTCCACACATTATAAAGAGAGCAGACTTAGTTCGGGCCTTTGACAACTTGACCTTGGTTTCCTTAAGCTCATTTTCAAGCTCCTGGACCCGAGCTGTAAGACAGTCCCTCTCAGCAGTAGATGCGGAGAGGGTGCTGGACGTGTCGGAATACCGAAGAGACACAGTGTAGATCTGCACAAAAAAGTCAATGGCGTCAGCAATAAGTAACAAAAATAAAAACACATGTACATCTATACATAATACTAATCAACGCAAGGTGCAAGAACTCACCCAGGCCGCGGCGCGCCTTAGGGTGTCCCCAAGGTCTGGTTGAGTCACATTCCCTAAACCCCTCCAGTCGGAGACAGGGAGGCCTGAGGCAATTTGAATGTAACGCTGCGCATAAGATGAGGCCATCCTAGTCACCTAAGGCTCCGCCTCCGTACTGGGAGCATCTTATTAGACAGGGACGGACGACCCGCTCGCCGAAGCAGGAGGGGGCGCAGGGAAGGAGAAAAACTGAGACCCTGGTAGATTAGAGGGGGGCTCCGCGAGGTCGACGAAATCAGCCCCCGGTAAGCCAATATCATGAGGGACCTGAGGGAAGGCGTCACAGCCATCAAGGCCAGGGGGAGCGTAGCATCCCGCTGTGGCCTGCGGGTCAAGAGATTGAAAGGCCATTTCCTCGTCATAGGAGCCATAGGGGGGGCATCCCCCCGGGGATAGGGGGCGCTGATGAGATCCCCCACATTCAAGGGGGGCATCCCCTGGCTCCCCCTCAGCCTCACCATCGTGTGGGAACGGCCCAGTCGGCACAGCTGTAGTCTTCTTAGACCCAGCAACTGACCACAGGAGCTTGGGGTCAGAGACCGAGGACAACTGGTGGCGGTTGAGGTTCGCCACAGTAAATAGGAATGCCACCTTCTTCAGGGCGGGGTCTGCATCAATGAGGTTGTTTATAGCCACCGCCTCTGGCCCAATGACCAAAGGATCAGCAAATTTCCCTACATGATCCACGCCAATGTCAGTACAAGTAAGAGTACGAAATAGTAAGTTCTAATAAGAAGAAAAAAAAAGACCAGGGCACTTACTAGGGCCGACGCGAAAGTCTTCACGAACAGAGAGAGGGCCCTCTACCCAGAAAAAGTCTTGTTTCCAAGACCCTGTGTTGGACACTGAGCCCTCTATCAAGGGGAGCTCGTTGTTGGCCTTCTGCAGGTAGTAGAAGCCCTTTGACTTGTGCACTGCCATGAGGTTGTACAGGGAATGCACCTCTTGTGCCGTCGGGGCGCGTTCGACCTTTTCCTTGAACCAAATGAAAAGGAAACTCAGAGTCAACCAACTGTTGGGTGACAATTGGAGAGGGGCCAAATCGAAGTAGTTGAGAACCGCCATGAAAAACGGGTGCAAAGGAATGGTACCACCCGCCTTCAAAATTTGCTCACTCAAAGCCACATGACCCTTCCTAGGGCGGTCAGCCCGGCATGCCTCCTGAGGAGAATATAGGGCGTATTCTGGAGCAACACGGTAGTGCTTCACGATCTCTTTCAATTTGTTCGGAGACACATGTGACACTAGACTGGATGCCAGTAGAGGGGCATCGTCCTCTTCCTGGACGGACACCTGTCTGCGTGCTTTCGGCATATCTGCAAAATCAAAAGAAAGATGTGAGGAAGAGGCAGAACACTTAACCCTCCATTTTTTCTTCCTAGCAAGAGTTTTCCATCGAGGGAGCGATGGCGGAAGCACTAAGCTAGGATAAACTGAGACTAGGGGTTGGGGAGAGGAGCTAGCAGCCCCATGACCGTCATCAGGCGAGAAGGGAGTGGGGGGGTTCTGGCGGAAGGTATCCCTCCATAAATTCTAGCTCCCACCGCAACTCAAAAAGGGTCGTCCTAAGACGCGCTATATGGTCACTAAGGTCTGGGGGTGAAGGTCCTCCATCTCCTCTCGACACCGAGTCAATTTCGCTCTCCACAACCCAAATTTTACGCCTAAGTTCAGCCATGCACTCAAGGTGGCGGATGCGGGCTTGCCTTAAGGAGTCATAGTCCTGGTGAGGGTTGCCCTCAGGGGACTCTGAGTCTGAGGACAGGTCAATAAACTCAGCCCTTGGGGGTATGTCGGATGGGCCGTCACTGGCCATGAAACCATGTCCCAACAGCAAAAAGGGGTTCATGTGTAAACGAGGGAAAGGCTACAAAACACAAAGGAATAGGCTTAATATCTCTAGATGCAAACGCCCTAAATGGCCCACTACAGGGTATAAAAAAAAAAAAAAGAGGAGGGGCTTGCATATGGTCAAACTCACTACAAGCTTAGACTAAGGTACCTCATCCCGAGTACTGCAAGTTTGGACCCGATAAAAAATAAAAGGGAAAAGGAAAGAAAATATACCTCAAGCGGTTAAGAGAGCGAAGTTGGGGTCAAAAAGAGGTCGAGGAGCGAAAAGCACCAAAGAGTCGAAAATGCGCGTCTGCAAGAAGGGACCAGAAAGATGTGTTAGTCACAAAATAGACACACCAAGAAATTAGCCCATATGTAAAAAAAAAAAATGAAATGAAGTGAAAAAATATATAAAACAAATAAAAGGAACTATGGTGAAAATGAGGTTGTGAGGGATTGAACCCCTCACCTCTTGAAAAAAGAAGGGCTCTCCAAACCAATAAGCCAAAGGAGTAAGGTGAAAATATTAGGCCAAGCATGAGGGCCTATTTATAGGGATCAAGGTGAATAGTCTACAATAGCACCTAAAGGTCCTCTCCTAGACTGGGGGGCAAGTGTTGAGGCCAAAAATAATACGTCATTGAAAGGCTAAAAGCGTATGCTCAAGTCCCATAGACATTAAAAAATATGGCTGAGTTGGGGCTAACCCCGAACTGCCATTGCCTCTTAAGCGGCAGCCCCGATGGCCTCACGCTCCTAAGCGTCGTGCGCACCAGAACAGGGGCGAGGCCACCATCTCGCGAGGCCACCCATCTCGCGAGGCCCACCATCTCGCGAGGCCTCCATCCGCGCGCACCAGCCCATGGGCGAGGCCACCCATCTCGCAAGGCCTCCATTCGCGCGCATCAGACCAGGGGCGAGGCCACCATCTCGCGAGGCCACCCATCTCGCGAGGCCTCCATCAGCGCGCATCAGACCAGGGGCGAGGCCACCATCTCGCGAGACCAACACATGGGCGAGGCCACCCATCTCGCGAGGCCTTCATCCGCGCGCATCAGACCAGGGGCGAGGCCACCATCTCGCGAGGCCAACACTCGGGCGAGGGGCCATGCGAGGGGTGGGCTCCTCCGAGGACGCGACATATTGAGAGCCTCATATAACGAGGCAGAGCACTATATTGAAAGCATGCTTTGTGAGAGCTTCCGAGGAGGCTTGCGCACACCATCACATGGCCACTCGAGAGGAGGAGGGCCTCCTGAACAGCTAGGGAGCCACGCCATCAAGGGGGTCGCAAGGAGGGCGTCTCATCACGCATCCTTAGACGTCTGCCAGGGCCACATGCCTATCGCCTAGACTCGTGAGTGACCTCGGGAGGCTTCAGGCATCTCATGCCAAGGACCCAAGATCTCCACCTCACACCAAGGGTCCCATTCCTTACACATTGAGACCCCTATGCTTAGGAGATCTAGTACGAGTCGAATGGGACATACTTGTATGACCTAGCACTGAGTACGGATACCAGTGCCAGTGAGACTGCTGGGGTAAGAGTCATGGTCCGTACGTCTATGGCCATAGGTCAGAGCCGACACCTCTACCTCCTGCGCCACTACGCCTGCCACCACTCATCAGACATGGGTACAGACAAGTAGTGGAAGCATTCTCCTGACACCTGCTCCTGTGCTGGATGTACGACCACAACCTCTGAAGCCACTCCCTTGACATAGTACTTATGTACCCTATGGTCTCCTGGACCACTATGTACCTAAGGCCATTAGAGCCTACTATAAAATGGACTCTAAGACTACCTGAAAGGGGGTTGGAGATTTTACTGTAGCAGAGGTTTGAGTGTGAATGAAAGACTGAATTCTCCATTATTGTTCTATCATTGTTCTTGAGTTGTTGTTCAAGTTTTTACAGCTTTCCGATTAGTGGTCTTGATTCGATAATTTTTCCAACTCAACTTAGTTGACGAGTTCTCACCGTCAACACACCTCTTTCCTCATGCCCTCGACCAGCATTCCTCTTGCCAGAATCGGCCTCATTATAGTGATGCCCATCCCTAAACTACGACTGACTATGGCATGACTGGTTGGTCACGCTGTCCGCCTGCCGCTCGTTCAGCTCCTGATGCTGACGCTCAATCTCCCTCTGTTGCAGCGCTAAGGTCTCTATCGCATTCACCTGATTGGCCCTCAAATTGGCCAACTCGTCTTGCAACACACTCAGTGTTGTCCTCAGCGTCTCAGAATCAGTTTCTTCCTCCTCAAAATCCAAGTGTGGCTCATTTTCAGCCACATTTGGAGGAGGCTGAGTGGATGCAGTGCCAGAAGTCTGCCCAGTTCTCTTGGATGTCTTCACCATATGATCTTCTTGAAGTTTCTTGAGTTTAACTCTCAGTGGAAGCACCAAAATGTTGACCCTTGATTTGGTCAATGACACAGAGTCAAATAAACGACAAAGAACAAAAATGAAATCAAGAAAAGAATCCAAATGGAAAGAAAGTGACACAAGTGACTTATAGTGGTTCGGCCCCAACTAGGTGGTAATGACCTACGTCCACTTAGTGTTCTTATTGATACTAAATCCCAATACTGTGATCAAAGAACTAGGGTTCTTGAGTTTCACCAGTCTTAGGAGAATTACAATTTCGGTGGATAATCACACTATACTTTTCTCTCTAAATACAAAGACTAAAAGTTCCAAAAGTCCCTTCCTTGAGCCCTCTCTTTCTTATTTATAGGTTCAAGGGGGTTACATGGGCCAATGGGCCTTAATTACAATTAAGATCTGTGTATCAAGATAATAAAAGAAAATATAATGAATATAATTATTACAAGATTGCATATCTCAAAGGAAGTAAATGGAAGTATGCGACCAGACTGGTCGCACTTAATCGCGAGACTTGACAAACCAACAATTTCTTATTCGATGATCGAACAGGATCCCTTCACTTAGAACTGCCACGTGCCAACCATGCGTAAGAAATTCTTGCCACGTCACCAGGAGCCATTTTTAGGTAAACAGTCTCGAGGTTGCGAGATTGAAACTTATTTGCAAAAAATTTCTAGCTCAGTCTCAACTCATGAATTTCGTTGGTTTATCTAGAATTCCAACTTTTGATCGTACCGATTAGAGTTTGCTAGTTTGTTCCAGACTTGTTTAATTCGTGTTTGGTTAATGATCCATACACTGTTATTGTTTACCTCGTGCTTGGTTAACAACCCACATACACTGCTATTGTTTAATTCGTGCTTGGTTAATAATTCGTACACTGCTATTAACTTTATTTTTATTGATGCTATATTTTCGAGCCTATGGTATGATTGTATACCACTTATGCCCCATTAATATCCTATAATAGCAATCTTAGGTTATTGAATCTTGAGGGCTTTCAAAAAAATATAACTATAAAAATATAAAATTGGAATAAAATTCAGTGCTTTATTAATGAAAAAAAAAGAGAATTAAGTACAAGTTTGGTTACAAATGAATAAACATCATTCCTTCATTACTGGTAATAAGGTCAAAGATTTTCACCATTCAAAGCTCGTGGAACCAATTCTTCATTTAACCTTGCTAGTTTATATACAATAGGTCGGATAATGGATTCAATTTGGTAGGGTTCCTCCCAATTAGGCCCGAGCATACCTGTAGAGGGGTCTCGTGTGGCCAAAAACACGTGCCTAAGCACCAGATCTCCCAATCCAAAGTGTCTATCTCGAACCCTCTTATTAAAATACCTTGTAGCCCTTTGCTAGTATGCGGCGTTCTTAAGTTGGGATTCGTCTCGTTTTTCTTCAATTAGGTATGGAGTTTCTTTGGGCTTGGATTGGTTTGAGGTTTGGTTGTATGCTTCACGTTTGATTATTGGGATTTTGACCTCAATGAGTAGCATAGCTTCGCAACCATAAGCCAGGGAGAAGGGGTGTGGCATGTTGAGGTTTGAGCTGTTGTCTTGTATGCCCATAGGACTTGTGGTAATTCTTCTGGCCATTTTCATTTAGCTTCTTCAAGCCTTTTCTTAATGGAGCTCTTCAGAGTCTTGTTCACAACTTGGACCTGGCCATTTGCTTGTGGATGGGCTATTGAGGAAAAACTCTTGATTATCCCATTCTTTTTGCAGAACTGTGTAAATAGTTCACTATCGAACTGGGTTCCATTGTCTGACACTATTCTCCTTGGTACCCTGTATCTGCAGATTATATTTTTTACCACGAAGTCCAAGACTTTCTTCAAGGTGATGGTGGCCAGAGGTTCAACCTCAGTCCACTTAGTGAAGTAATCAACAACAACTACGCCATATTTTACTCCCCCTTTCCATGTTGGGAGGGTTTCAATGAGGTCGATTCCCCATACTGTGAATGGCCACAGGGAGCCCATCATGGTGAGCTCGGTTGGTGCAGTTCGTGGGATTGAAGAGAATCATTGACACTTGTCACATCATTTGACGTATTCGACCGATTATGCTTTTATTGTAGGCCAGAAGTATCCTTGCCTAATTAACTTTTTTGATAGACTATGCATGGATTTCTTCTAAAACAATTATGGCTTCTGGTGGAGTTACACACCTTAGCAATGGCATATAATACCCCATTATGTTTAATTTTACCTCCAAGATAGTGTACCTTGGTATCTTGTACATAAGTTTTCTAGCCTCATTCCAGTTTGCTGAGAGGCTCCCAGTTTTGAGGTAGTCTAATATGGGAGTCATTCAGGTAGGCTGCGAGTCTATCACGTTGACGTCATCTTCTTTAGGCTTGGATATGCTCGGCGCTGATAGAAATTCGACTGGCACCACATTGAGTGTATAAGATTCCTTGGTTGTGGCGAGTCAAGCAAAAGAATCTGCAAATTTTGCTCCCACAAAACTTGTTCAATGGCGTAAAACTCGAATTGGCTGACTGCTACTTTAACCTTCTCCAAGTAAGCTACCATTTTGATTCCACGAGCCTAACATTCTCCTAAAACCTGGTTGACAACCAATTGGGAACCACTATAGCATTGGATGACTTTTTCTTTAAGCTCAGAAGCTATCTGAAGTCCTACTAATAGTGCTTTGTATTCAGCCTCGTTATTTGATGCCTCGAAGTCAAATCGTAAGGCTGAGTGAAGATGATTTCCTTTCGAATTGATTAAGATAATTCCTACCCCTAATCCGTTCTCGTTCAAAGACCCATCGACGTAAAGTCTCCACAGCTCGCCGACAGGGGTTATGACTTTCGTTGGTGATTCTTGTACATTCAACTAGGAAATCCGCTAAGGCTTGTCCTTTGACCGTCATTCTCGGGTGATATTGTTGGGAATTGTGCCCTGAAAGCATATGTAGTAGACATTTTTTTAATAAATAAATTGAATTTGTTATGCATATATTTTATGGACTATATTATTTTGTGATAATATTATGTAAATATCAGAAAAAAAACCTAAGTTCATATATGTGATCTCAAACACGTATTGGTATGGGAGGATTGTGTTTGAGATAAATGTACTTGAATAGTTCGCAGTAAAATAAAGTTATGGAATCTTTATATTAATTACTGCAAGTACGGTCCATTAGTATTATGAATACATGTGATCTAGATCCGAATCACTAGTGTAGTAGGACACTTTAGTGGATGTACTTTATATATTAGAGAATATATAGAACTGGACCATATATGTTTATTAATACTTAGTTAAATACCGTTTCGAAGTGTTAATTAAATTTATCAACTGATGATCATATACAAATAGATCTTAATCCTGAAGTTACTATGAACTCCTGTTTATGTTATATGAGTTCTTTGATTCACTCGTTAGGGTCTGTCAGAATAATCAGGCTAGCAACTTTTGTTTTGGGAACTCATTAATGTAAATGGTTGGGGACATAGTATACAGATATGGAATCTATAGCTTCTTGTAAGAGAATGAATAATGGTTCTCTTAAGGGTTGATTTTTAGGACTGAAAGGTTATTGAGCTCAAATTCATAATTTAGTTATGAATTAATCTTCACTAGTAAAGTCGATGGTACTTAAGTAAACAAGATATAATTAAAAGGATAAAACAGTAATTTTATTCCTGATTAATTATGAAGCATTATTAGAGGGTTAATTTGTATGTAATGATTATATCAATGGACGCTTTATTTTATAAAGTACTCAGTAAATGAAATGTCTATAATTACAAGAGTGCAGTCTCATATTTATAGTGGAATAATCATGAGATTATTCAATTAAGATTATTTAATTAAAGAGTTTACTTAATCATCTCAAATTTATTGGAGCTTGGAATTATAGGTCCGTAGGTCCCCACAGCGACTCTATCAACATTATTCAAGGGAATAGTTGATATAAATGGAAAAATGGTTGAAAGACATATTTAAGAAGAAATTTGTTCTTCGGGCCAAATATGCAATTATGTGATAATAGTGAATAATTGATTGATTACAAATTAATTGTAATTAACAAAATTAATTAATATTTAATTATTTTGTAATTTTCAAAATTATGTTAAATAATTAAATTAATTTTTAAAATTATATTAAATAATTAATTAATTATAATTTTCGAAATTATAATAAATTAAATATTAAATTTTGAATATTATATTAGTTTTAATTAATTGGTAGAATTAATTAAATATTTTTATTTGAGTGGGAGATAATAATCTGATAAGTTCAAATTAGATTTGAATTTAAAAGATTGATATTTATTCAAATAATTAATTATATTTGATAATTAGTTAAAAATATATTTAATTCAAATTTGAATTAGTTATCAAGTTGTTACATTTTTATCTGACAAAATAGTTTGAATAAATAATTAAATAAAAATAGAAAAATCAAATATCCCTAAAATATAGGGTGGTACACGACCACCCATAGTCCATGGACTGTGTGTGGCGTGTATTGCATAATTTTCAGGGTTATATTTTTTAATTTTATTTAATTAATTAATGGAAAATTCAAAAATTAGATTTTGGATATTTTCATAAATAAGATAATTAATTAATTAAAAGATAAATTGTAAATTGGTTACAAATTTATTTTTTAATTTTAAATATTTTCTATTTAAGTTAGACTTATGAGAAAATATTAAGAAGACAGTCATTCACTCTGTGAAAAAGAACGATATTTTTCCATCTCTCCCTGAAAAGATACAAAACCAATTTCAGGTCTTATTATCTTGTTCTCATGTGTTGAGTACATCAAGTAGAATAAAAAATTAACCATCCTTTATTCTCTAAGCGCCCACACACTTCTTGAGGTGTAGAGAATGTTGTGGAAAATCTTGGTGTGAGTATTTGGGAGCATCTTGGATAGGAAGTTCATTCAAATTACTAAAAGATAGCAAGGACACTTGATGGGCATCAAGAGGTATGTTTTCTATTTACTTGCTTATGATTAATGTATGTATATTAATGGATCCGCTATTTAAAGGTAGTTTAAATATGTTACAAAATTTTGTTGTACACTGGGCCGAACCCATCACCATTCCGCTGTGTATTAAGAAACTCGTTCCTAACAATTGGTACTATAGTGGTCATTAATCTCTGCATACATTAATTACTGTGTGGGCATAATATGCATTCTTATGTTAATATATGTGAATGGATGGTTGTATGTATGTTTAAAGTTTATTCTTAAGGGTCGTTAATTATATGGTGTTTTGGGTTTAGGAATTGTTCTTAAATTTCTAGATGAAAAATGTAAGCCATTTTGGGGCATAGGAATTTTTTTGTAATTTAAGTTTCTGCATTAAATTATTTGAAAAAATTCCATAAGGCCCGAACCCAGGGTTCCATGCCTCGAAGCCCGAGCTCACACCCAGCCGAGCGCCCCCGCAACCAGCCGAGCGCGCACCTGCTCGCCCATGCGCCAAGAACCAGTTGTTGCCGGACCTCCCAATCGCTTGCCTCCTGCCCCATGCCGAGCCTCATCCAGCCACCCCTAGGGTTTTCTAAACCCTAGGGCTTGCATCTAAGTTATCCATTTAAATTATGGGCCTAATTAATTTTAGCCCATAATTAAAAATTGTTATATTTTGAATTAATTGTTTGAGCCCAAATTCAAAACTAGGCCTAATAACTTATTGGGCATTCAAGCCGAAGTTAATTATTCTTAACATTTGTTTGAGATAATTTAAAGTTATTTTAATTCAAAATTAAATGGATAAATGGCTTAATGGATTAAGACTACTTGTGAAGGCCAAAAGTTGAAGAAAGAGATCTCTTTTGGTTTTATTTAGTCTCTTACATTTTTGCGTATATTTTTGCAAGTGTTGTAATTTTTCTAGCCCAAGACACTCGGCCCGCATTTATTTATTTATTTAATTAGTATTTATTTATTTAAATGTTTGAATGCGATTAAATTGTTTAATATTTTATCATGCATTTTTAACATGCCATACATATAACCCACACAATATTGAAAATTATGCATGCATCTCATATGAGTAGAATCGTGCCTTAGGATTGTCCTTTATGATTATATGCTTTATGTGATGGACCATATAATAATAAATCTAGTTTTAACTAATTCAAGAGCGGAAATAGATTTTAAAAGTTGTTTAATTTCTAGTATTTAATAAAATTGTTTTATTAAATAATAAATGATATTCCTAGTAATTATAGCAAATTAAAATTGAATTAATTAGGGCATAGTTCTATAATTTTAATTTTGCTTAATTGGATTAGTAATTATTAGAATATCATTTGGTAAAAATGTATCACTTTATTTTTACAAACCAATTAAAAAGCATAGGGTGTTTTGAGAAAACACATATTTTAAAATAGTGAGTGAGAGAAGGAGTTATGACAATAAGTCTCATGGTCTCCATTATTAGTTGGCACCGAGGTAGCATGGAGAGGGCCTCGCGGCACCATTGCTTGTGTCCCCCTAAGGAAGGCTTCCGACTGTGTTATTCTCAAGGCAAACTTCTTTTTCAAGAATAGGATTTTGTAATGCCCCGGAATCCCTAATGCGGTTTATTGGCTGGATTAGTAGGTCGGGAGGGCCATAACTGTTTAATTATGCCATGAAATGATAATATGCATGTTTATGAGAATTATATTATAATATGATGTTATATGCATGCATGTGGGTCCACATTTGATTATTATGATATTTTGGTAATTTGGCCCGTTGATGGCGTAATTGTATATTTGTATGCATGTCGGTGAGATATTGTTGGGACCACATTATAATGTGGGTTTGTTCGAGCTATTCGTCATGAGACGATCTTGGAAAATTAGTTAGCAGTCTAGTCATAACAGGTTTAAGTTCGGGGCTTGGGATGAGTCTCGGGATAATTTTAATGATTAGAGCGTTGCCGGGAATCAGAGGGTAACAAGATATAAATTATTGGTGTTTGAGATTATCGAGAATAGCAGGAATTGGAGAGCGTTAATTATGATTAACGAGATAGGTGGGAAATACCAATTTTTCCCTTGGAAGCCTTTAGAAACCCTTAATTGACCTAGGGGTATTTTGGTCTTTTCACCCCTAGGATAGATATAAGCCATTTTAGGCTGTGGAAAGGTAGTGAAAACAGAGTATACTTCAAGAGCTTCCTCGTACCTATTTTCCTTCCTTGTTCTTTGTGATTTTTGAGCCATTCTTGAGGATTCAAGCTTGGTAAGTAAGCCTTGAGAGTTTGGGAGTGTGTTCCACCATTGAAGAGCATCATAATCTGAGTTTGAGGTAAGTTTCTAGCCATTGAATTCCCTGGTTTGCCTTGTTTTAGTTCTAGTTTTTAGTTGGGATTTCTAGATTGGATGCTTGGTTTTGTTGGGAGTTTTGGCTAGGGTTCTTATGGTTGTGATGTTTGGGGTATGTGAGGATGGTTTTTGGGTTCATTTGGAACCAAAAATGGGATTTGGATGCATTGGAATCAGGTTAGAATCGAAGGAGTCGAAGAAGGAGGTTTCAGGGGAGTGCTGGTCTGGGGGTAGCACTACAGCGCCCATCAGAGGGCGCTATAGCACTACACAGGATGGTTTCTGGGCGGTTGGGGGTTCTGAGTATAGCGCTGGGGCGCTATTGAGTAGCGCTGTAGCGCTACTCTGTTCCTCTATAATCCTGTTTTGAGTGTTTTTTAGGGTTTTTGGCTCAGGGTTTCAATCCTTAAGGCCCGGGATCGAATCTACTCACCGTGTGGGCATGTTTCGAGGTCCCGAGAGTGGGATTTAGGTTAAGACCCTTTCATTGTGGATTTTCATTAATGGAGGTTATAATTGGTTGTGATTAGGTAACCGCTAAGGAACTAAAAGGTTGATTGTTCTCAGGAGTCGTTCTTATTATATTCCTCACTAGAACAGGAGATAAGAAAATTGCACCCTATGTATATGACATGCATGATTGTTGTTAAGGTATGTTGGTTGATAAATGTGGACATTGATTGCATATTAAATGCTAGTGGATGTTGTTTACTTGTGTATGGCACTGATTAGTCAGGGACGGCACTGGTCGCGTATCACTGACTTAAGAGTCAGAAACGGCATAAGCATCCTGAATGCAGGGCCGAATGAAGATTAGGCATTAATGCTGGACCGACCCTAAGGTCGATGAAACTTATAAGCGCTTGACTAGTCTAAGCTAGTTACTTAGAGCCAGGGCTAAAGGCCTAGGTGACTATTTGTCGCATTGCTAGAGAACGATGTTCCAGGGTTATGACTCTATGGTCATGAGGAAGGTTATGTTGGTGACTAGTCATCATGCACTTATCTTGTTTAAGCTAGTGAAAGGTTCACTTATCTGTTAAGCCCCGGTGACCCTATTGTCATATGGCAAAAGGGAGTTGTACCCACTTTAGTGACTTTTCCTCTATCACTTACCTGTTTTGGACTGAAAGTCCTGAATGATTATTATGATCATTGTTAATATTATATCATGCTATATTATGTTTTCTTTCTGGGCCTTGTCTCATGGGTGCTATGTGGTGCATGTAAAGGGAAAGAAAAGCTCACCCAGCCTTGAGTGGAAATCTTAGGTGGTGATGTGTACATAGGCGGCCGCTTGACCACCACGGCCAAGGAGTTCTCAGAGGAACTAGGGGGTTTACCCTATTTTTGCATTTTAGGTCAACGGGTTTGTAAATTTGAAATAGTAATGACCACTTTGAGTTGTAAATAACTTGTAAAATATTTTATGGGCTCATGAATAGTTTATGTACTCAATAAAATATATCCTATCTTTTTTATTGGTTTTCCACCTTAGCCTGATAATAACACTTAGAAGCACGTTTTTAACCAAAGGACTCGGGTAGCGAGTCAAATTTTCGGTTCACCGTTCACTGTAACTGTTCAGGGGTAACCAGGGCATTACAACTTGGTATCAGAGCATGCCAAGGTTAGGGTTCCTGTAGACTGGCTGGGCATGTACACACATCACTGAAGTCAAGCTCGACTCATGGTTTGGTAACTATTTATGTAGTTATATGTATAACTGCTTAAATATGGTATATATGCTTTACCTATATGCATGAGACACCATGTTAAGCATGTGCCCTGGAATATTATATCCTCAGGAAATGTGTGCTAATTAGTACTGAGATTGCTGGAACATACTTATTAGTATGGTTGATTGTGAACTATTATGTGATACATGCTAAGTGCTAAATGTTATAAACATGTATCTGCCTGTATAATTGTATGACTGTGGAATATGATAATTGTCTGCTTGTTCTTGGACCGTAAGGCAGCAAGAGGTTTAGTTATTACTACCTGACTGGCCGTATTGATCATTGTTTCAGCAAGGTATAACAGATAAGAATGAATCCAGGGCAGACAGATACTTCAACTGGCCAAGGTGATCAAGGCCAGAATAATAATAATAATAGTCAGGGTCAGGAGAATGACCAGTCATAGATTCCACAACCAGTTCCTGTGAACTGGCAGCAGATAATCAGTGATCTGCAGGTGACAGTGTTGAGACAGGGAGAGGAGATTCGTCTCCTGAAACAACAGCAAGCACCTGCAGTGGCTAGTGTATCAGAGGCACCTCCTGTGTTGGTGCCAGCAGCAAAGCTACTGCCTGAGGTTGGAAATAAGTGGGAACCTCTCTATGAAAGGTTCAGGAAGCAGCAACCTCTTGTATTTGAGGGCAGTGCAGATCCTGCCAAGGCAGAGCAATGGATGAGTATGATTACCACTATCCTTGATTTCATGAGGGTATCTGGTAATGAGAGGGTGGCTTGTGCCACTTATATGTTTCGGGAGGATGCCCGAATTTGGTGGGAGGTGATTACCCAGACCAAGAATGTTAATGCCCTGAGTTGGGAAGAGTTTCAGACTCTTTTCAACGAGAAATACTGCAATGATGCCATCAGGGCAGCTAAAGTCGAGGAATTCATTAGGCTACTTCAGGGAAATTTGTCAGTCACTGAGTATGCCTTAAAGTTTGATCGGCTGGTGAAATTCACGATGGAGCTGGTGCCCACTGACGAGACTAGGAGAGAGAGATTTTTGCAGGGGCTACAGCCCAGATTAGCCCGTGATGTACGTATCACCACTGTGGCTAGGGTTACTACCTATGCATAGGTGGTTGAGAAGGTACTCACAGCTAAGAGTGCAGAGAACAGGATCTGGCGTGACAGTGCAGCCAGAAAGGATTTTAGGAGGATAGGTCCTCCATTTGTGGGTTCGGGTAGGGGTGTAGGCTCCAGTGAGTAGAAGAGGAAGGTTCCTAACACCTTCCCAGTTCCAGGTCCTGATAGGCAGCCCCGTGGTATTTCAATGGGTCTTCCAGGTGGTAATGAAGCCTGGAAGTCTTTTCCTGAAGGCCC